>NC_051431.1:679587-767050 GCF_001649575.2 Kryptolebias marmoratus
GTGGAGGAGAAGATGGAGATGTTTGGTGATCCAGAGGTCGACAAGCCAGTATCTAGTCCAGGTGAGTATCCAGAGGTCCAAGGTAGGTATCCGTAATAGTCGTAGTCTCGTAGCGTGGCGAAGAACCCAGGAGGTTCGATGCTCCAGCGAAGATCTGGTCTCAGCTGAAGGCTTAAGTAGTAGCAGTCCTCATTAGCTGGATCTGGATCACCTGTGAAAAGAAGGGCAGGAGGAGCCGCCCCAAGGCGGGGCTAAAACTCCAGATCCCTACAAAAACAAAGGCAAATCCTCTCAGTGAAGGCAGGAGGACATGTCAGAGACAGACAGAAACAAACTGACAGTCAGAGAGATGTTTCTGTTTGTTTTTAATGCACAAAGTTTAACTCAAATTATGAAGTCATTTTTTGAAGATCCATGGTTCTCAAACTGTGTCACAGTCATCAACCATCATACCCAGAACTGTGATGCTAAGCTAAAACACAGACTTAGTCAGAATGATGAATGGTCCCAACAAATTACAGCCTTTTCTCCAAAAAGATATGACTAAAATAAAAGTGTAACAGGAAAACCAAGGTGCTGGTGCCTGTTTGATAACCACCAGTGAGGTTTCTATAGGACCTGCTAGCAACAAAACGTGTAAAAAAGTGAGGAAATTGGAATCAAGTTATCTTAAATTTGTGTTTAGTTGTTTTGGGCCAGAAAGAGAAGAGGTGTTTGTGGTGCTGTTGCCAACAATGAATGAATCCTGTGTGGTTCTGACACTCGTTGTTCCTCAGAGTTCCTCCTTCTTCTGAATGGACAGGCTCAGGTTACTAAACAGGAGGTGACACGTCTGAAACTGCAGCCTTCAACGAGGGTAATGTGGAAGGGTATGGCCATTTCTGTCAGATTTGTACATTTAAGCTTGTGCCGTTCCTTTTAATGTGTGTCATAATTGCGGTACTTTCAGAGCTTAATATTTTTTAGGGTAGTATGCATTAAAAAATATTAAAGCACTGAAAAATGAACGGCAGTAAACAGTGTCAGACAGAATTGTTCACTTGTTACACTCCGTTTACTCCAGTCTGACAGTTTTTATGGTAATTGATTTCTCAGGAGGAGGGAGTTCAATTTTCCCACCCAAATTACTAAAAAACCACCAGGTTTGCTTAAACTTTAAGTCACACATTTCAGTGCCAAAACACAAAACTCTTGAGTGTGAGGCAGCTGAATCTCTTATTAAGGCAAGAAATTAGACTTTAAAGGCAGCTATTATGGGTGTCTTTGCTATCGGCAAACTGACCAGATGGAGATCCCGTTTGGATCAAAATGTTGTCAATAAACCAGCCCTGTGCTGAAGAATAAACATGCAGCCATTCTTCATTCATTCCTATTCCTGCACCTTCACCTGTGATAAGTGTGTAACTACCTCTCATCATTCAAGAAAATAACTACCCTTTACTGCAAAATTTCTAACTGATCACTGTTTTCTTCAAATGGATTGATAAAAATCCGTTTCAAGGACAAATATAATCTGACCACTGTTTGAAGACAACATGAGGAACATGGTGAAACTAAAACAGATAAACTAAGTACTGCTGTCAGATTTATTAGCCTTCATTTCACTGCAGATAAGAATTCTGCTGCTTGATTTCTTGTGCTTTAGTCTATTTTATAAAGCCTCTCAATACATGAGCTCTGAAGACAAATCTCATTACTAATAAGGAAATGTTTGCCAGGCAAATATAAAAATATTTGCCTCGTCACTGTAAAGCAGGAGGTACATACTAAACCCAGTATATTAAAGATCTGCTGAACACAAAGTAAATAATTTCTTAATACATATTATCTTTCTGCAGCATTATACATCATTTTAGAGCTCATTTAATCAAAATGTCACCAGTTTTCCAATCAGGAGAATGTTGTTGAAGCACAACCATTTTCAGCTGAGTTGGCAGGTCTGCAGCATAATGTTTGGGGCGGTGTGTGTGTGTGTGTGTGTGTGTGAGGAGGGGGGTATCACAGACACTGCTGCTGGGACAAGACCTGCAGGTCTTCATGTTCAAAGCATCCAGCTTTTTTACTTTGTTCAAAATACTTTATTTGGAGGCAGGAGTTTCTCCCTTCAACTATTTATTTAATATATCCCCAAAGCAAAGACATTTTTTCTTATGTTGGCATGAAAATGTGTCTTTTTGTCAAAGCCTCAGCAGACACAAGCACAGAAAAAATTATCTAAGGTTGATAAGGGAATATATGCACCAGATTCAATCAACTTATAACTCTTCCCACTACATTTTGGACATGAAATGTGGATTTTATTTTTACTTTTTCTCAAAGATTTGACTGTTGAATTACTTTCTGACAACTAATCTAATGAAATATAAATCTATTTAACTTTTCAGCAAATGATTTTAAAAGAAAGTGTTTGACCTTAGGTCTGCTGTAACTTTTTTCAAAGAAAAATATGCAGTTTTTCCATTTAGATGGAGAGGTTTTAGTTCTGACATTAGCTGTGAATCACTGTATGAAATACTAAAATAAATAATAAATGCTAAACTTGATAAAAAATTGAAAATCTAACAAGGGTTTTGAGACAATATCAAATTAAAAGTTCTATCTGCTCATGCCTTCATTGGGTTCAAAAAAGCAGTTTAGAGTAATTTGTGACTTCAGACCTAAAGTACAAGTAGGCAGACATTTTATCTTCCTTGGGGTTAAGATTGTCATTATTGAGCACAAATTAATGATTTCCTCTCACTATGGCCTTCTGTCTTCCTGAGCTGCACAGCCAAAAACTGAACTGCTTTTATACAGAACTGAAAGCTCATCTGATCTGCATTAACCTGCACAAAAGTCAAAACAGGATTTAACTCTGACATGTTCTAAAGACAAACAACAGGAAGAAGATTCTGAAACCAATTAACGAGCTCATCTACTCGACTAAATGGCCTGGAAAATATAACAATTCCTGACACAAAGTTTAAATAATTTAAACAAACAGAGCAAATTATTGTCACTATGTGTCTGAGTTATTCATTAATAATTAAATATTTGTAGGTCAAACAATGGGTCTGCTGGCTGGATGTGGCCTTGGGTTGATGATCACTGAAATCTAAGTTTTGTCCCATCTGATGATGCCTTCATTGGCCTTTAGAATTATGACAGCTGATAACCTAATAATTAATCGGTTTGATAGTTCAGTCCTACAGCCCCAAGCCCCAAGGGATTAAGCCAATTAAAAGCCCTTAAACACTCGATTTAGAGATACACATATTTTCAAACTGGAACCTTATAAAGCTCCAGACAAACTGCTGAGTAACAATGTTAACCTGTCAGAAGTTATTACCGTGCAGCAGCACTTTTTATTGCCTTAGCTTCATGCTGGGAGCTTCACAGACTGTGACCATGTTTGAACCGACTCAAATGCCGAGACTCTTTAAATTCAGTTTAACAGTGTTTCTCAGGTCTTTAATACCATTTACAGGCTGACAAACCGGCTAAGAGGCTTTGGTTTATATTGTGTCATTTTGTGAGAACCCTCCATGGACTTTAACCAACTGAGAGTGATAATGACCAACAGAAGCCCCCAGGTAAAGGTGTACATAAGGCATAGTAGATTTAACAAGATGACTTGATTTGCTGTAAAGATCCTTAGACTTTAAACATCTGGAAGTAAATGGTTGTCTTCTAAACATCGGCCCTCAACTAAAGCCGAAAACATTTCTCTGCAAACAACCTAAAACTAAGAGTGAGTCACACTCTTCACCCAAAACATTCTGCAACAAACTAAATTATGTAGTAATAATCAAAAACACTTAAACTATTACACCTTTTTAAGAAATATAGTGTTAAAAATACACCTTAAGAACAAGAAAACAGGAGAATGGTTTGGAGACGGGAAAAACAACCTCATAAACAAGTGTGGTGAAAGTTCAGCTGCAGACCTGGCCTCTACTCTCTGTCTGAGCTCCCTGGAGACCAAGAAAATGGTTTGGCAACTTCTAGCACAAATGGATGAGTCCTGCCAAAGACATCACGGATCTTCACACCGTGCAGCAACGGTTGTTGGATCTGCTGCCGACTCTACCTGCCATCTCTGCAGCTAACAAGCCTGTGTGGAGGCTGTAATGTTCTATTCTCTCTGTCTGCTGAGACGGCAGCGGAAGTTGAAATTAGAAATGAAAATAAAAAGCGGCTGGTGTAAAAAGCAATGAAAACAAAAGAAGTATAAATAAGTGATGAACCAGACAAACTCTGGCTTACACAACATTCTGTGGTCAAATATTTAAAGACACACAAAAAAAGGTAACCTTTGGAAGAAGTGCATTCAAAACTTTTTGGGAACTAAAGAGACAAAAACTAGGATAAAAACATCAAAAATACGAGAAACATGAACAGCTCTGGGATTTGTCCCTAAAACTGTTCTGATGGTGACATGAATACAACTAATAAAACCTTATAGGTAAAACACTCTGTCCCGTCAGAGTAAATTTGAAGGTATCGACTCTGAGACAATATTTCTGTCTCAGCTTTGACAGATGCTCATAATCACTGCTTCCCCACTGAGGAATGAACCACCTCATGTTTTATTGAAGAGGGACATCTGTGATTCCACCCTCCTCCCACAGGACACCTGAGCTGTTTACCTTAGAATAAGTCTTAGTTTACTCCTGGCAAATTAGTTCATGATGCATTCTTAAACACTTTGAACTGCCTTGTTGCTGAAAAGTGTTATATAAATAAATTTCTTGTCATTGCATGTTTTGTGTTGAAGAGTGGACTGCAGCGTTAGCATGACTTACGCTTTGTTGAAGTGGTGTAACTGTCTTGTTTAAGATGCCATTTTGTTCTTTCAGGTGACTCTGCTGCAGTGTTCACTAACGTCTTCTTGTCTCAGTTCTTACATGCGCCTGTGGAAACGTCTGAATGAGGCAGACCTCTGACAGGTTGTTTTCTGTTCTCCTTGTTTTCAAATAAAATCCAAACCAAATCCCAAGAACGGCTCAAACACCAGTTTCTTTCAGGTTGTGCTCCATGTTTGTGGAATGAATGATGAGAAGAAAGCATTTCTTTTATATCAGTACACACTCCAACAACATGATATATACGTAGAATTAACCACAGGACGTTGTGAACGATGACACATTTATATTTCACATCTGCCAAGAACACAAAGGAATACGCCACTGATACACAGCTCTACTGAGACGAATAAGAAAGACAAACTGTGGCAATGCCTATTACAACAAAAGCACAAGTGCACCATAATACCATGGCACTGAAGATCAGAGCATGAGATTTTTGTAATGTTTTTGCTGCATACCATTTGTTATTATAGCATATATATGAGATATTACAGAATGTTTGTGCATGACAGCTAAACCTGCAGGAACCTGCTGGAGATCCTGCTACGTCTGTTAGAATATCAGGCATGAAAAGAGGTAAAGCTACGTACTGTAACTCAATACTCCCTAGAAATGCAAGGCAGATATATACAGAGTTATGAGGGCATGCTTGTTATAAAAAGTGGGAGCAAATACTTCAGGCTGATCTGACAGGTTTGTCTAACGGATATTGGATCCTGTGTTTATGCAGCAGACCTGTGTTTGACTTTCCATAATAAAAGCTTTTTTCTTTCCATTTTTCCACTATTTTAAAAAAATTGTGAATATCCTGCACTCAAAATTACTGTAGTTTGATATTAAAGTTTGTCTGGTTTTTAGACAGAAAAATAGATGTGGCACAGTTTTATTGGCTTAAAAATAACTTTTGTTTTCTTTTACATTTCCACAGCTGAACAGCTTCTGATTCGTGTTAGACTGAACCAACTTGAAGCTGAGAGAGGGGGGGTTATATCTAGCAATTATTTATGTTATTATTATTATTATTAGTTTATAACAAATAATGTAAAATTCGAATTAAAAGAACCTTCCTGCTCTGCCTTATCGCTGGAGAGTGACAACATGTTAAGTTAAAAAGCATAAGTTTACACCCCCACTTTAAAAATGTGGAGGCACCTGCTGCACCTGTCTCAGCCGTGCATAACAATTGGAAAGTTTTGGGAAAAATAACTTGATATATATCCATCCATCCATTATCTCCAGCCATCACTGTGTGAGACGAGGGGGACACCTTGGACAGGTCACAAGTCCATTATAGGACCACATAGAGACAAACGAGACAAACAACCATTCATGAACACACACAATGAATTTATATTATCTTATACAGCAGGTCAACCAGATGACACTTGACTAGTTTTTGCACTGCTTGGTGGTTTGGAAGCCATTTTCTTTTCTTACATTTATGCATAGATTGTGCCGACATGACAGACTCAAAATTCACCTTTATCAAATTGAATTGTGGAATGGGTGAAGTAGTGATTGGTCTGACCATCTTGATTGCAGTCATGTGATTTTATGAATATTATTTTGTATAAATAGATTCATCACTATATGTGGTGGAAGGGTTTCCTGCATACCCAGCTGGAAAGCTGAGCTCCTGTGGTGCAGGAGCAGAATGGGCTGTAGAAAAATGATTTCTGTCTTGCTTCTGTGATTTCCTGCCACATCATCCCAAACCCCTCCCAACGTTCACAACGCCTCTACGCTGTTTATCAAACTCCTGACACCACGTCAGGAGTTCACCATCTGAAACTCTGCTCACCTCCTCTTCACTCCTCCATTTCAGCCTCTTTTCCATTTCACTGTGATGACAACACCAACACAACGGAGCGTGACATGAAGAGGAAAACCCTTCTGAGCCATTAGGAGCTGGACGTGGACAGGGTGGAGTGTTTACAGCGAGCTGGCCTCGTTCTGCTCTCAGCTCTCTACATCCAACTGTCTCCCTATCGCTTTCCCTCTCATCCCTTCGTCCTGTCCAACACTTCAGATCCTTCACTCACGACTCTATCTGTCTCGACCCGCATTTTACCATTACTCATCTCGGTTTTCGTTTACATCAGAGCACTGACTCTTATTGTCCATTTTCTCTGCTCTCTCTTCCAGAAACATGCCCTTCATCAACTCAACCTCAATGTCAGCTGCTTTCTGTGTCATTGCACTCCTTTGTGCAAAATATCTCGGCAGAAAATCTGTTGCAAAAACTGGATAATAGTCATACATTATTGAACAACTGCCTTTTCATTTTCAACAACAGTTTTCTGACTCATCTGTGTGCAGAGCAGCATCTGAAGCTGAGCTGCGTGATGCTCGTTACTGGCTTTTCACGGCATCTTAAAATGTCAGATCATTTGATAAAATGTAATAAAACTAGATTTAAAAACTCCAATGGTTTAACTCACACCAAGTAACAAGTTCTATAATTAATCAGTATTTAACTGCTACAGAAACACTGCATAAAGCTTACCGTCAGCACACATTTATTTACTTTTTATATTTCACCAGAATGAAATTATGCAAAGGATTTCCTGAAAATAAATCTTTGTGAAATCTGAAGAAAATGATATTAGTAGATAATTCTCCCTTTGGAAAATACTCAAGTAAATATATCTTAATTATTTTCTAATTAAATTTTTTTTTAACTAAAATGTTGACATGCAAAATACTTTAATACAAATAATGCAAAATGTTTTAATATTAAAGCATTATTATTGTATCTTTAAGCACTGCAGCCTCTGGTCTATACGATCTTCTGGGTTTTCATTTAATAAACAAAATACAACTTTTAAAATATTAATAGAAAAATACATATAATTTTACAAAATTAGCTTTCAGCATCTGCATTATCTGAGGTAAAACATATCCCTCATATGTCAGGTAATTGGATCTATAAAAGTAACCAGTTTTGTTTCACAGCTGCCACATTTCTTTCTTTGTCAATCAATAATTCTGCTTTTATGTTTATTCTCTGATTGTTATATAATTTAATAACATAATTATAGAATGATAAAATAAATGACCAATAAAACCAAGCGGAGATGTGCAAACATTACACTGTGGAAAGCACAGAAATATGTTTTTACCAGAATCCTTGAAGGAATTGTGACAGTAAACGGTGGAGAAGGGTTGGAGAAGAGATGGAGCCACAAGGTGGAGCAGTAGTTGGTGCTGTTGTCTCACATACTTCTGCCTACTTTCTGTGGGAGGTTTGCAGTTTATTCTTGTGTATGTTTAGGTTTTATCCAAGGTCTCCAGTTTCCTCCCACAGTCCAAAAACATCCAAGTTGGGTAAGTGGCTATTCTGAATTAACCTTGGGTGTGAGCGTGTGAATGCAAGGTTGTTGGTCTCATATAACACTGTTGTCCAGGTTTTACCTTGAGTTTCACCTATTGACTACCCTCCTTCAGGACTCTGAACAGGAATAAATGACATCTGACAATTAAAAACTAGAAACTCTTGAATAAATCCACAGATTCAGATAAATCTGTTTTTACAGCTTCATGCTTCATTTCTTGTGAAAAGTGATTTGGTTAAAAGCGATTGTCTCATGTTTATCTGCACCTTGTTCTTGTTCTATCCACAGTCATCCATCCTGTATATTTAAGGTGCAGAAGTTCAGGCTCTTATTAGGATAAAGAGGCCGTGCCTGAATGCAAGTCAATCCTAATATTAAGGTAATTCATCATGGTATCGATGCTTCATGCCTGGTATATTGTGCAGGTTAGCTGACTATTATATAAAGTTGTGTGTGTGTGTGTCACAAATGCATAAACACAGCTTCAGCCTCAGGGGCTAATATCGCTTGATACTAGACTATTGTATCCTCCTGCATCAGCTCATCCTCCCCCTCTTCTTGTCCAAACTGTCTAAGGCAGAATAATCAAATAATCCAGCGTGCCATGGGTCAATGCTGCGGTTGCCATTGTTTGCTGAGCATGGGTGATCGATAGGGGTTGTGAATATTTTCCACTCATCTCGATGCTGTTGAAGTAAGCCATCGATCTGACCTGAACAACGCGCCTCTAAAGACATAAAGGTGAGCAGGGGGCTGACAGGAAGGCAGACAGGTGGCTCCTCAAAACATCCGGGAAAGCCAAAGCTCAAAACCAATTTAACACCCGCAATTCGACCAGTGGATCGTTCCCTTTATATGTTCATGACAGCTGGGGAGTTCAAGTAGACACTGTGGAACAGCGAGGAAGACAAGCTAAAAACAATGTCAAACCATTGATGGAAACCAGGAAAATGAAAACTGTGTCTGCAAACATTTATCCAGAGCTTAGATGTTTCTTTCAGGAAGCGTTTCTTCGCAGTCGCAGACTCAAACAGCAAGAACAAATCAAACCTGAGGAGAGATAAATGTCCGTCGCAGCAGTTCTGAGAATTTAAACCGAACTGAAAACATTTCTACTTTTCTTTTAGATTTCTACTTTGCTTTCAGCCACAACTAGCCAAGGAGAAGCCAAGGTCTTTGCCATCTCACAGATTCTAAAACCCAGATTGTGACAAGCATATTCTGAAGACACTGAAAATGTTTTTGAGTATTCAGTTGTTGTGAGGTTAGATTGTAAAAATGACACAAACAAACCCACGCCAACGATCTTTACGTGAGAAAATCACTTTAATGAAAAGTAAAGAGAAGTAAAGATGCTATGAAGAGTTGTAGTCCTTAATTATAAAGCTGGGATGCATTTGTGCAGTTTTTATTTTATAAAAAAATCAATAAAATTTAAATTCATAATAAGCTTTATATATCTTTACAAGTATCCAAAAATATACCTATTAATAAGGCAGTCTGACTGCAGAGTTCTTCTCATTTTCCTAAAAGCTGTGTTTCATGGAGACAGAAAACTTCTGCCTGATGCTGACGTTCTGAAAACTTTTATAAATCTTACTACTACTCTAGAAATGTTTGCCTTGAAGTTCTGGTTTGACTGAATTTGTCAGATTACAGTATGTTATACAAGAAACAGAAAATTGGAAGGTTCAAACAAACAGTGCTGTTGTATTCTTTTTGAAATTGGGAATTAAGGCCAAATCTGAATATTTCATCAAAATGCATTCACAATAATTTCACCTGTCTCTAGGCTTTGAGCTAAAACTTGGCTTCTTTCTCTACTTCTTTTTTTTTCTTAAACAACAACAGGCTGAAGACAATGAGAGGAAGAGAATTTGCATATAAACAACAAATTACACCTGGAACTGCAGCATTTTCTTACAGGATTAGTATTATCAGGACAGTTCGCCTTAAGCAGAATGTGAAAGGCAATTTACGCTTTCACTTCAGACGCTGCAGATTTGCTGAAAACACCAGCAGTTTCTGCAATTACTACAAATCAGCAGCTGTCCCTGGGTACCATTAGAGCTGATTGAACAAGTTACAGGAGAATAAATGATTCTTTTATGAAGTTTAAACCAAAACAAATAACAGAAAATACTTTTGCATTCCTGTAGAAAGTTAAGAAAATACTGATGAATTAGAAGCTTCGTTAGTTGGGTTATTCTGTACTTTCAGTCAGTAAATGTAGTCTTCTTGTAGAGTTACAGTTAGATCAGACTGACAAAGGTTATTCTGCTGCTCTTCCCAGAGACAAAGGCCTTATTTTTAGCCCAGTAACACACACAGAGATACACACAATCACACTTGATCGTGAGCAAACCCTCCTTTGCACGGATCTGAGCACCAGAGAGGAGAACTTTCAGGACGATATTCCTTTCTGCTGCAGAAGCAATGAGTCGCACACACTGTGATGTTTCTTCTACACTCCAAGGGTCTGAATCATTTAAGAGAAACACTGATGAGTGCTGAGGCTTTTTTCTCTCTCCTCCAATTTCTTTGTATTTCTGGCCTTTGAAGGAGAAACAGGACTGTAGAGATGGAGGAAGAATAATTTAAAATCTTCTGCAAAACCTCACAGCTTCCCTACAACTAGGAGACCAACGTGATTTAAAATGTTGAGATTTATTCTTTCAGGATATAGTACATATGTCCTTTACAGTTCAAGGGTTTTTGGTTCTACATGATGTGATGGTTTGTGTTCAGTTCCTTCCTGTTGTCTGTGTGGCGTTCAGGTGAAAGTCACTTCCTGTTTTATTATAAGAAGTCTTTTTCTTTGTCACTTCAGTCAGTTTGGCTCCTGATTTTCCCTCCAAACCAGTGAGAAGCAAGTCTGCAGTACACCCTTCATAGTTGAGCTTTCTTCCTGTTAACCGTTAAAACTCTGGTAAAAGAAAACGGGTGCTTACTTTGTCTTCACAAACACACTTTTGCTTGTTTCTTCCACGCTGCTGGGAACAAATTTGATTCCACAGAGCAGGACTCTGCAACCTTTATGACTCAAAGAGCCTTTTTACTATCTCTCCTTCTAAATGCAAGTTCTATAGAGCCACAGCATTCTTAAAATGCTCAAAATTAGGATGAAAAAAAGTTTACTTTAATTATTAAGTTCCATTCGTGAGGATGCTAGTTATTTATCACTTAGATGTTCTTAAAAAGAAAGTCCTTCAGGTACCAGGCTTGTGTTAAAGTCAGGTTTGTATTTCTATTTTTCTCTTTGTTGAGACAAACTTATCCCCAGTAAATACACACAATTACACACTTTTCCAGCAATCAGCCTGAAATATGCTGAAAATGTAACGACTGCACTGTGAATCAGAAAGTTGCAGAAACAAAGAACACCATTAGCTCAAATCAGTCCTTGCATTTTAAACATTTAAATTAAAACTTGAGTCACATTTAGCTCATTCTGATACTGAACAGATGGGAACACAATGAATACAATGCAATTATATTTTTTGGTGTGACAGTTAGTGTCTGTTTAAAAACAAAAAAAGGTTCCCACAGGCAGCCCAGCCACCTAAATCATTAGTGTCATTCTGCTGCATAAATATACTGCAAATATTTGGACTGGTAAACCGTTAAAAGTACCCTTTCCTGTTGTCAATTTAGACATAAATATTACTCAGGTTCATGTGATCTTTGGTTAAAGTTACAAGGAGTTGTTTCAGAAGGTCTGAAGAGCCACAGGTTCTAAAAAACCTGACAGCAATGAAAAGGTTGAAATAACAACATTCACATGAACATCTGTAACATTCTGAGGATTGGAGGTGTTTTAAGATGCCAGCGAACCCCTTTGGAAGACGATTGGATCATAATAAAGAGCTAATGATTTGGTTAAATTTGTAAAAAGCTCAACGGCTTTAAACAGGCACTGTAAAATGTTGTGCATGTAAAGGAAGACACAAATCACGCTGAACTCGAAATACAGATTTTGGGTTCAAATCTTTAGTTTTTTGGTATTTTTGTTTTTTTTTCACCAGAGTGGGAACTGATTTAACAAACACCAAAATGACTATAACTCCTTTATTTACACAGATACTGAGCTAAACCTTGGTGTGGTAACAGCTGAGAGTCATCCTCAACACTTACTCTGAGCACTGAGTTTAAAACCTGCTGGTGGGTGAGATGCTCTTCTTTAAGGAACGCTAGTTTTGTTACAAGATAACAGACCTGTGAAAATCTTCACTCCAGCGACTGGGAGCTGATAACAGACTAAAAGGTGGTGTGTTTGAAAATAGTTTAGTTTTCACTTTGATCCAAAAATAGCCAACACTGCCCCACATCTCCCGTTCTGAGATGTGTTGATGATCGTGTCGAAGCACAAACTCACATCACCTCTGCTGATGACTAACCGAGAAGCTGTTTCTTCCTGTCGGGGATCGTGGGAGTTTTAGCTAAAGGCTACAACTACAAGCTAGCATATGAGTCAAAGTGTCAAAGAAGATGATGATGAAGAATGTGCAGATCCCAAACATCCAAGCACAAAAAAAGAACTAAAACACATAGGCAGGTTTGTTTTTTAAACTCAGGGCTGTGATCAAATCTTTTTCAGAGCCTGAAGCCAGGGGGGTGGGGGTCGGGGGAGTTCATTAAAAGTCTATCAGCTTCACAGGATCAAGAGTCTTTAACCTTTTCCAGCCTGGAAATCCCACTCTGGTTCATTAACACAGTTACAGTCTTACCTCTTCACAGCTGAACGCAAACCAAACAAGAAGGTCAGACCAGTGACCGCCTCATTAACGAGCTCAGGCCCCCAAAAATTAAATAAACCCTCGGTTTGACGGCAAGACTCATTAAACCAGGTCACTCCTTTTCAACTGTGAACTAATTCCTCAAAAAAGAAAGAAATTATACTAGCCTAAGATCAGCTAACAAGACACAACAAAGGTGAACTATTAGGTTAAAACATGGATAATTTCCTTAAAACATTTCAGAAAAATCTGGATGTAAAAAAAACACATAAAATTTATTAATTCAATGTTATCAGATTTAAAATTTAAGGAACATCTGACAATAAATGTTAGTATTTATGAGCAAAGAAATGAGTTATAGTCATTTATTTACTAATTTACTGCATTTACAACAATAAATTCTTTCTTGTGACCTCCTTTTTAACTTTGACTGTTTCTCTTGTGTTTTTCCACGAGGTAAATGCTTTGAAATGTCCAAAACAAACTACAGCAAAATCATATTTATTCTAGTTTTTATCCCTACATCAGAATGGAGCAAGCTGGGAAATTCCTCTTACTCTTATTATAGTACTGAATTTGAGAAAAAAAGGCCAACAAAGCCTGTGGGTCTGATCCAAAGAGTCACTGTAATCTGACAGACACTGAAAACGTTCAAGCAGAAGCTGATTGTGTTCATTTTGCTTGAAGTTACATCATCTGTTATGAATCATTTAAAAAAGCTTTTTTTAATGCCATCTATTAACCTTTAATTTATCCAAGACTGTTGTGAGCGTAGGTGTAGATAAAGTGCTTCACTTTGTTGCAGGAAATGTTAAGCACTTAAAAAAACATGCTTGTGTGCGTTAAATGAGACGTGAGTTTTTAATGGAAGCTGGACTGTTCAGTTCAACCTGGTTGGATTCTGTTCAACTCACTGACTTCCCTGCAAGGAAAAGGAAAAGAATTACTCCTGATTATCAGCAGATCACAGCTAGATTGTTTGGATTTTTTCCTCTTACAAATAAATTAGTTTGACTTTTCATCAAAACTGCCTTTTTGGTGTTTTAATGAATTGGTTGAATTCATTTTTTGTTCCATTTTCAAGGTTGATCTAAAGAAGATACAAGTTTGGGACATAAAGGAACATCTTGACTTAATGAAAGTAATCAAGACTAATAAATTATATTTAGAAAAAAAAAAGATGTTGGAACCCAGATTTCCTAAGTTAGTGACAAAGACACAGTTTGATGACATTTTCCATTCCATTGAGTTACACCATGGATCTGATGGACAGACAGATCTACAGAACAAAGGGTTTGAACTTTCTGTTATTTAGATGTCAACCTGGAGCATAGACAAGATTTTAACAAAGATGTCAGCTGCAACCATGACCTTTGACCCCATGACCTTATTACCAATAGGGATCATCCTTGACCCATGAGGTGTCCAGCTGTGCAGTTTGACATTCTTATGTTCCACAGTTTCACTGTTAGAGGACAGACAAGGTTTTCAAAAAGTGGTCACCTATGACTTTGACCTTTGATCTTTGACCCTTGACCCATGAGGTGTCCAGTTACAGGGTTATCAATTTCGAGTTTGGACAACAAATTGTCCACAGATAGACAGATGGACCATAATAGGACAGGCGACTGCAGCACTAGTCCTCACACTGTTGGTGTTTGGGAAGAAAAACTGAGATTGTGAAAAGGTGCTTTACAAAAAATCAAACAAACAAAAAACCCCTCAGCTGTTGGTGCTTCTGTGAGGACAGGAGAGACAGAGATGATGGATGCCCGTTATGGTGTCCTAAAAACCCAAACATCTTCGGAGCCATTTTACCAGTTTTCTGCTTCTGCCTTTATTTTGTCATCATCACATTTTAAACATTAAGAATTGTTAATAACAGAGAAAACTGTGAACAGTATAAAAGGAAAAAAAAAAAATTTTTAGCTAAACCGCACAGTTTCTTCTCTGTATTTTGATATGTTAATAATGTGGACGCTCTCCTGGATACTTCAGTGTTTTGTTAAAACGTTGAGCAAAAAGCAAAAAGATAAATGGTCAACATCAGACTTTAATCATTAACATTTACAGACTTTACTTTTTCCAGTACCTCCCAGGATCTAAAAAGAGCTTCACCCATTCATACAAACACAAAATATATTTTTAATGTATTTTAAACATTATATACAGAATTTTTATTTGTTTCATTCATTGACAAGGACATCCAGTGAGTGGGGTTCTTATAAATTGATGGAAAATTAAAAAAAATAAATTTAAAAAACGTATTGCCTGAATTAAAAACAGAATAATTTTGCCTTGATCTGTTTCACATTCGCCTGGTTTTATATTCAGAGCTCTCCTTTTTCACAATAACCTGATACAGCTGAAGCCATCATTTTCTTTTGGGCTTTATTTTGAAATCAATTCAATGTTTTACACAGAAGTAAAAAAGGTTGAACTTTGCATTTAACAGCACCGAGGGAGAGCAAGGCAGCCTTTAACTACCAACAAATCAAGATGAACTATCAATAATGCATTAGAAAACTTTAAAATATGCTATATTATTTGATTGCAGACAGAATATTGTCTCCATCTCAAAATGTCTTCATATAATTTTATTATAGCACTTTTACCTAGAGGATACTCAGTGCTGCGATTGTGAATAAAACAATATTGAATAAAGGATATGAGGAAAAGATGAACTCCATCAGTGGGAGTCAAATACTTCTAATCACAGGAATATTCAGGTGCAACTCCCTGCAGGTGAATGCATACTGTACATGTTTCACTTTTTAGCCTGAATGGACCAAAGTTAAATGGTTTAATGAACAAAAAAAAATCTGACTGCTTAAAAACAAAATACAAAGAGATGTATTGCTGAATGATGATGTATTGATTAATACATGATCATTTTTAGTTGACCTCAGTTTTCTTATTTTATAAATACTTGTTTCTGGGAACCAATTCAATATTTAGCCGCAATTATATTATATTTTAGATTTCATGACGTGTGTTTAAGAAAAACGTAGCAGAGATGTCTTTGAGCCTGATCATAAACTCTAGATTTCTCTTGAACTAATCACCAATTACATCAAGTAAAATGGAATCAAGAGACTTATTATATTATCCCTCCAGAGAGTTCTGGAGTTGCCTCAGCGTCTTCTCATTTGGATGCACCCAGAAAAACTACAAAGAAAAGTATCCTGGAGGCATCCTGATCAGATGCCTGAAACACCTGGTCCTGGAGGGCCACGATCCTGCAGGTTTTAGATGTTTCTCTGCTCTTCAGCAGGTTTTCAGGTGCTGCAGAAGCCTGTTAATCACCCAGTCAATCAAATCAGGTGTGTCAAAACAGAGAACAGGACGGAAATGTTCTTAGAAAAGAATTCTCTCCATGTGAAATAAAAGCACAGAAACAAAAGGGTTTTTTTTTCTGTCTGGATACTTCCAGTTCCTCTGAGACCATTTATCCTCACACAGATGATGTTTGACCGGTGGCTCTTAAAGCTCTTCACACGTTCCATGTTCAATCATCGCTCTAACTTTCGACCAATCGACTGTGTCGCTGCAGCGTCCACGCAGCTGTGTTACGGAGATGTCGGTCAGTGTGATGACTCATTATGGTACAGTCACACGTCACCTGCTTCCTCACCTTCCTCTCACTGTATGAAGGCCATTTATTGTAACCACTGACATTTAGAGACTCAACAGCAGCTTACACAGCAGGCCTCCGTCCTGCGCCAAGTTAATTGGCCGAATAAGTCTCCGTCTCACTGCAACAGCCAATGAGGTGTGAATAAGAGACAAATGCTGACCACACCAATGAGGCAGACTGACAGATGGGTGCCGCACACAAAAATACACAAACATTTGCCTCTTTAAAGCAATGAAAGACAAAGTGAGTTTGAAAGATGCAAAAACTTTAAGAAAGCAAAGCAGACTTTTTTTTTTTCTGCAGGGCTATTTCTATACACACACACACACATACAGCGAAGCAAATGTTGTGGTTCTAGTTCTGATGAGAGAAGCCAAAGGCTTTTATCTGCCAGAAGTCTGCCTATGAACGACAACAACACCTCATTCGATCTCTTTCAATTGGTGTCACAACCTCCATCTGAGGCCGGTTTGCTCTGGTCATCTCTTATCCTTCTTCATTTAGAGTTCTTGGCAGCAAATCGTGACAGTATGATATCAGGTTGTGTCTTCTGTCGGAGAAAATAACTTCCTCTGGTGCAGACTTCATAGCTCGACAGAAGCTTTATGATCAATGGCACCAAAAAACACACTGAAAAATCCTCCTATGCTCTCTTTAATGATGCTTATTGGTGGGATTTACAATAACAAACATGGTTGTAATGCATCACAATCATATTTACCGGGAGGTTTATTAAGTTCACAAGGAATCTGTTATTGGATCAGCAGGAACCTGAGGCACAAAACGTTTCAGTGCCTTAATATTAAGATTAACTCTGACATATGTACATATTGTATGGAAATTCTGCTTTAAGGAAAATGTGATTTGCTGTTTATTAAGCTCTAGAGTTGATTGAAAAAGCTCAGATATTTTGCATCTTCTTGAGGAATAGGTCAACACAGTCAACAGGTTGTGACAAGAAGCAATAAATAAAATATCAAACAAAGCTGTTAAGAAATGACAAAATTTTGTTCGAAGTACTCAGTGGCAGGAGTTCCAGATCGGGCTGGGATTGTTCACTAATATTTCTATAAAAAAATTGTCTGAAATGCAAAAAGTACTTCCCTTGCATCACATGTGGTTGAGTACATTTTAGAGATTTCTCTCAACAGTTTAGTCCTCAATCATAAACACCTTTTAAAGGGGGACAAGTACATTTATTATATTTAAAACCTAAAACAGAAAAACATTTTTAATAAATTTGTATTTTATCAAACAGGTTTAAATAGAAATATGATATAGAGAGTACAATCTTTTTACTAACAGTGATCAGCGGTACAGCTCAGAGTGTTATTGCCCCTCATAGCCTGCAGATAAATCACAATAAAACAATATATTATATTTTGCTACATTTCAAAACCAACCCCCAATAACTAATAATAATAAATCAAGCAGATTTCAGGACAAGTGTTACTAATTGAAGGTATCTTTCCTGCTGCAGAAACGTGTTCCTCTGCATCGCTCTGCTCAGCCAAGAAATAAACAGCAGCAGTGGTTGTGAGCTGCTTTCAGTCAGTCTTCAGACTTTATGATGCAGAAAGACACTAAACTGAGTGAAAAAATGAAATAAAAGACAGACTTTCTACTACTTTTTGTGTTTTCTCTTGGTAACATGTAAACAAACACAGCATAGAGTCAATCTTTACACATTTTGGATGGTAGATTTCTCAGATAATGCATTCAAAAAACAAAACAAAAAGCAGTGTTTTATTTCAGACAGTGAGATCAGTTTAACACAGAATCTCAGGGACACAGTGTTTTGGTCATTTTAGACTCAGCTGATAATATAATTGTGTTGTTACAATAGTTCTTATTTTGAAATTCTTTATACATGGGTCTAAATGTGATGAAATGCAATGTATCTTGTAAAAGGCTCAGTTCTGGGATGTATATCATGCACATGTAATGGTCAGAAAGTGCTCTTGGTGTTCAAATTGCGTACGTATTGGGTTGATGTGTCAGAAAGTTACAGGTTACGACAGTGTAAGCATGGCATGTGTTATGTTTTGGCCCAGCCATCTTTTTTGGGTGTTTTGTTCTTCAGTGTGATGTTGCAGCAGCACATCTATGGTGTTCAGCAGAATCTTCTTGTTTCAGTTCTTCCATGAGCCTGTGGTAGTGAAGGCTCGCCGTAATTTCAACTTGGCAGACTCACCCAGCTGTCCAGCATCACTCATCGCAGATCTTCGCTCGCAGCTGCCAATTAGCATCCAAATTCGGGATATAAGACTCCCCATCCACAGCTCCTCCTGCTCGCCAGCAAGTTTCGTCCCACCACCTCCCCCATCTCCACCCTCGCTTCCTCAAGCTCCTCTGGACTCCCCTTTCTTGTCCTCCACGCCACCACCAGGTCCGGGTCCTGAGGGAAGGCTGCCCTAATCTCTCAGCCTACATCGATCATTCAAGCTCACAGTGGTTCTCAGCAAACTCGTCTTCTGCCGAGGCCCGAGCACCAAAGACCTCTAGCCAATAATACACTCTAATTGTCTTTATCTCTCCGTGTGAGTCTCTCCAGGTTGAAATGTTTGGATGTTTTCTGCCAGCATCTAGCCACCATCTCATGGTCTTCTGGCTCTTCATCTTGCTAGCCGGTCTGTGTTTCTTGACTCTGGCAGATCTCAGTCTGACTGTTTGTCTTCTGTTCTTCTCATCTTCAAGTAAAGCTCAACCCAAATCCACATCCTCCCAGCTCCTTTCACAACAGCAACTTGCAGATAAATGTCTTCCAGATCCATGTTTAAAGAATCAATGACAAGTACAAAATATTGCTCTGATATCAGTACACATCATGTGACCAGACGCAGTACACAACTGGTACTAAAGAAAAACACTGCAGTTGTTGTTGGTACTCTTCCAACGCCACATAAACAACAACAACACAATATGTACCCAACAGCACGACACATGGCATTGTGAACAACGTGTTTATGAGATACATCTGCCAAGAACACGAAAGGAAAGCACCTCTAACATGAAGCTCTAATGAGACGAATAACAAAAACAAACATGACTTCTATTGTGTGTTAAAGCACCACAGATACCCCACATGATCACGGTTGTACAAAGCATAGCATGAGCTTGTGTAATGTTAATGTTGAGAAAATGACACATAACTCCCAATATCATTTTCATGGCACATGTGTGAAGTATATATATTACACTTCAAAGCTGATACAGAACTTTCAGGAAGATGAATAAATCAAGATATGCATATATATATATATATATATTTGTGTGAGTGTATGTATAGTTGCTAGTGCACAGTTCCATCTCGTAAAGTTTAGCAACTTTTAAAATTGGAGTTAAGTTTTCCTTTTAAATAGAAACACTCATTATTTGAGCTTTTATTTAGTTTGTGTCTTGGAAAAAAATATCTGATTGTTAGTTTTATTGATATTTTGGGGAAGTAAATGGTCTGTTAGTTTATTTTGTAGACTTCAGCTTTAAACACCTGAAATAGGAGCAGCATTAAAAAAAAAGTAAGAGCTGAAAAGGGTCAAATCTCTAATGCTTCTGCAAAGCAGCTATAAGATCCATTACTGAAACAAAGAAAAACAAAATCCTCCACTTCTTTTCCCATCGCAGTGAGGTTCAGCCCCCCTGTAGTATGTGAATTTCAACCACACTAAGCTCTCAGTGCTCCCTGAAATATGCAACAGACTGACATTTAAAGCGAATGTCAGCTCAAGGGGAAAAATTCAAGAGGTTCCTGGAGAACAGAATGCTGACTCCATCTCTTCTCCGTCCTCCCGACTCCTTTCAGCTGGAGCCTCCGTGGTTGTTGGATATCAAACCGGACAGTTGTTTATCTATTAATGCCTCTAATCACTCTAAGCCACCCGTGTCAATAAAACTCATTATATGAAACGAGCGGCACATTAACCGGGCACTGCCCCGCTCATCAGCAAAGCCAGGTCCAATTCATCAGCACCGAGTTTATGAAACATCATCATCTTTTTTATAAATGAGAGTGGGCTGCTGACATGGCTGCTGGTGGGTCGTTTTAAAGAATTAACTCGAGTTTTAGACTGAAATCATCCTAATTTTGATTTGATTTGTAATATCGTAAAAACCTATATTTTAAATTTCTTACCTTTTTTTTTTTACCTTATTTACAGTATTAAGGAATGTCATTGAATAAGAAAGCTACCAATGTTTGTTTTTTGTTTTTATGTTGAATATAGAAATACCAAGTCATACCCAGAAAAAGTGGATTTTTGAGTTAAAGTTGAACAGCTTTAAAAATCTTTACTTTTTCATGCTGCTGCTTTTTATTTCTGCCTCTTATTTCTGATTACTTTTCCACGTCTGTCCCTGATTTTTTCGAAATGTTAGAAGTTCGGTCATTATAAAAGTAAAAGTGACTCAGGTGGTATTTCTTCAAATATTCAAATGTGTTTATGACATTTTGAAAGGGGACTTTAAATTACAACTCAACAGAAAATCAATTTGTCCCTTTGGGCTCAAAACAGAGACATTGTAATCTGTGCAGCTTCAGTGAACAGAACCAGATAAACTGATACAGATCAGATTAAAACATATGGAAGCTAAGCAGCTAATTGGACTAATGCAACTGTGTATCATGTGCCAGCTGAACCATACCGAGGTGTGTGTGTGTGTGATTGTTCTACTTCATCGCTGTTATTGTCACATATCATAGTGCTGAGTCCAGATGTGTCACTTAGTGTTTAAAGCTTATTAACGATGTCAGATATGATCAGCTGCAGCTGGACAAACAGTGAAGCTGACAGAATGTTGCTTTCAGCCGCCGACACAAACCCACATCTGAAGCTGCTCAACGGAAAATCTAGTTACTGTCAAATGTGACGTTATTGATCCTTAAAGGGAGGCTGCTGTTTGTTTTTGTGTGTGTGTGTGTGTGTGTGTGGGGGGGGGGGGTAATCTAGGGGTTAATATCATTGAAACACTCATTTTCCTGCCTAAACCTGTCCAATATTTCTCTTGTAAAATGAGACAAAAGTACTTGTTGGTTGGTTTGATTGCAACATTTTTCTGTTTAGGTTTAAAATTTATCTTCTTTTCTTTCAAAATAAGTAAATAAAAACTGGATTTCTATTCTGTGGTCTCCCTGGACTTGTGTTGCACATTAATGACAAAAATCATTACGACTGTTATACTACTGAATAATCAAGGAGCCTAATTATAAAAAGTGTTTTAGGTGCCACTTTAACAGTTTAATTTGGTACACTATTACTCATAAATGTCTAATTACAGCATCAGAGATTTAACTTGAAGCCGGAGCTCAAATTTGTGAGTCATGGTGACAGATATCACAGGCAGCTTTCCAAAGTTCGTTGGCAGATGAAGGAGTTGGTTCTCTCTTTATGTTGAGAAAAGTTCTTACTCATCTTTGCAAAACTTGACAGTTTTTCAGACAGATTTACTTGTGAAGCCTGAAAAAATCTCAAACCCTCTATTCGAAATGTGCAGGTGGTTTTTTTTTTGTTATTTCCAATTAGTGTTGTTGCCATTTATGCCAAACACATTCACAACCTCACCAACACAAATGATTTTCAGTCTGATTTCTGCATCATCCGATGGTGGAGAAGGTGAAGGATCTGAATGCAGGAGAAGTTGTTGGGAAACACTTGGTGATGAATAACTTAAAGTTCAATTTTACTGACCTCAAAACACTGTTTTTGCAAAAAACCCAACCCTGAGGTACAGAACACCAAAGAGCAAGAGAGCAAAACAAGAGGTGAATTTGAGGAAAAACAAAGAGTCCAGCATTGAATGACAACAACAAAAATGGGCTGAACGTAAACTGAAGGAGGAATCCACTCGACACAGAACAGGTGTGATGATAACCAAGGTGGGACAAGAACAAGGCACAGAAATAAAGGAAAACATGAAGGTTTCAACAAAAAACTATAATTCAAAGAAAACCATCAGAATGTAAAAATCACACACAAAAAAATCAAATAAAGACACAAGACTGTAACATTTTACTGTCTTTAAACACACATAAATGAAGTTTGATTGTTGTAAAATCATAAAATATGGAACCTGTAGTTTTCGGTCTTTGGAGTCAGCCATGTTTAAATGTTTAAATGTTTAAATGTTATGATGATAATATGAAAACTGGCCTGTTCAGTGTCAGTTACTGTCTGGTTAAGCCAGAGGTTTAATTTCTGAAAAACTTCAACTCAAACATGCACATTTTCTGCACACATGTTTAATATTGTACTATTCTTTTGGTTCAAGTTCCTTGTTTGTTTAAATGTTTAAATGCACAGCAAGCTTAAAAAAATGCTTGTTTTCTCTCCACATTCTCCGTGGTGTCATAAAATCCATTCCAATAAAAAGACTTTTTAAAACTGCAGACAATGATCCGTATCATTTATTCACATTGATATTGAGGATAAGTGGGTTTGGTTGAATTAGTGGTCTCCAGCTAAATGAATCCTTACTGGGTGTCTGGGGAAAAAGGAATAATTTCAATGAAAGCAATAAACATGCACGTGTCGTTATGTAAGCACTCTCCCATTAGTGAAAAGAATACCTCTTGTGCATGAACTCAGCTTCTAATGGAGTTTAGGAAATGATCGAGGACTCTGACAGCAACTAAGCTCAACTGTAGCAGAAATATCTGGTTGTTAAAGAAAAAAATTGACCCGGTGCTGCAGGTGTGCTAAAGCATCGTCTGGCAGCTAGCTGTCATCTGGATCAATACTTGGCTTTTTTTTCCTCTGCAGTCCAGAAGCTGCCTGCGCTTGTTACTCTCTTTCAAAGTCTACTTTCATGCTTGTTCTCTATTTATGGGCCAAGATCGAGTCCTGGTTCTGGTCCTGAGTGGATACTGCCTCACACGTTCATCTACTGTAATTCCAGGTAATTCTGCATCTTATTGTGATATATTCTGCATTTGATAACAAAACTGCTTTATGCTCAAGTTTCTATAGTTTTTGTCAAGAACAGAACATATTGCCTCGTTGATTCAATATGTATCCTTATAAGTCTATGTAGTGAGGACTTTATGAGATTCATTCTAAATAAAATTTATAAAAAATGTATTTTCTATGATTGCCTCTGATTCCCAATCAAATGAAGCAGCTTTAGATGTGTCTCTAGAACCTGATTTGTGTTTGGACCGTTTCTGTCTTGCTGAGCTCTGAATTGTCAGAAATAAAAGCTTCATCCAAACCATCAACATGTCTGCTGGATCCCAACCAGGCTGTTTAAAGAGGTGTTTCCACTAAATAATATCCCCATTTTGGATCTGCTCAGTCTCTCTCTAATGACTGCTTATGAACCTCAGAGCTTTAAGGTTGCTGGAATTAAACCTTTACTTTAGAAACTTGATCTTGTTCAGGAGCTCTGGCCAATTATAGACCTGTATCTAATCTCCCATTCCTCTCAAAGATTCTTGAGAAAATATTTCCAATTAATTGTGTGAAACAGAAATGATCTGTTTGAAGAGTTTCAGTCCGGATTTAGAGCTCATCATAGCAGAAACAGCACTGCTGAAAGTTACTGATGATGTCCTCCTGTCCTTTGAGGCTATAACAGAAGAATTACGGAGACATCACTTGTTCATGTAAATAACAAATCTTCTTCATACACCGGAGTTTATCATGGAGTTCATTTTTTTGGTAAGTCCTAACCACTGCAAACAAAAATGTTGTACATGTTATTAATTATCACACACTCTCCTTCTAACACATCAACCTCAAAGATGGGAGGCTCACTTGCTCCCTAATGAATTCAACCCATGGCCAGATGTCTTCAGTTGACATAATATATCTTGAATTCTTCACCTGTCTGTTTTGTTTAAATTGAAGGTTTCCTCCACACATCACATCCTTCGCCGTCCTAAACTCTGGCCTTCCTGTTAAAGATTTTAATTTACGTCCACATTCAGCTGTTGTCTCAGCCGGTTTGATGACAACACTTTACCACTCGTCTGCTCCGATGCATTGCACCTTTTAATCCCTCGATATCTGAGACTCTGACTATTGATTTCTAAATCCTTTCCCTGCTGGAACATACAACACAGAGGGAAGGGTGGCATGATATCAGCTTCTCACAGACAGAATCAGAGCACCTCTGAATATAAACAGATCAGCTTTCTGACGGAGTGATGGACTCATTGCTGAGATATGACAGCATGTTCTTATTAATCGTATAAAATGTTTCAGTCATATTTACAAATTTGGTTTTTAAAGCCCATTATTGTGTTTTAGTCTTGTTGTTGCCATTTATTTTAAACTACATATCATATATAAATGTTTATGCAGTTAATAGGAAAGCAAAGAGGAAAACCACCAAAAGGCTTGAATTATAAATTCTGAAGAAGAACGACAGCAGCATGATTTGAATTTGAGTTGAGATATAGATGGGTTGTGTGAATAATTTTCATCCTAAAAGATTGATTTGTGTTGCAACAATAACCTGCAAACTTAAAAGATTTCAACAGAACAGAGTTCCTCACTCCAGGCCTTTGTGTGGGCCACAATGCCTTCATTTAGTAGATTTCCCCCTGCATCGACCACTGATTTCAAAGAAATTGTTTGTTAACAAGCTTCTTCTGACCATAATGCCATTCTAACAAAGTAATTCAATCATCTGAATCAGGTGTGTTGGAGCAGAAAAGCATCTACAACAGTGGTTGTAGAGGATGTGGTGGGGACCTCACAGTGAGGTGTGAAGCCACAGGTGGAAGGTCTTAAGATGATCCTGAGAAATTAAATAACTGTAGAACTGATAATGCCATATGTTTTGGTTATTATGAAGTATGAAATAAAATAATTGTGCTGTTATATCTTTGTGTAACTGACCTAAAAGCAGCGTTTGTACATTTTAACCTGCAGTAGAAAAGATTTAAGTATCCGCAGCTGTTACATTGTCGGTCAGAAGCTAAAAGATTTAGAAACCATTGGTCTAGAGGACCAGGCTTTTCCAGCACCGTGTGTGTGTGTGTGAAGGAATATTACAGCCCATCAGAGCTAAATGTGAAACATGGCTCTGTAAATGTGCTGAGAGATAGAAATGATGAGAACAGCTACCAGCAGCAGCAAGATCACAATTACCACCAAGCTCCAATCTTAACCTCCACTTAGAGTCTGACTCAATGAAGCTCCGACTTTTTACTGGCTGATTTCACCACAGTCAGACGGCCCAGGTGACTCAGCAGGTGATGCACCTGGTTGCAGGATACCAACTAATTAGATAATCTGAGATCCAAGCAGATAATCATAAATGCTTTTACAAAGCCAGTTATGAAAAGACTCCTAGGCCCAGGTTTTCTTTTCTAATGGTGAGCTCCTGAATACCTGCCAATCACGAGAATAACAAGAGACCATTAGAGAAAATGTTGATCACTGCGAGGGCAAAGGTTGAAACGATTCACCAGAACAAATGGAACAGAAGTGGACAACTACAAAATGAAAAAGTTCATCAAGTTAAAAAATATTAAACAATAAAAGCAGCAGACCTAATCGTGTAATTATATTCGACATTTAACAAATGTTAGGCAGCTGAGTCAGTATGGAAAATGGATGGATTACTCAGACATTGTTGCCTGTAGGACCAAAGATGGAGGGAAAATGGACTGCAATGAATAAAAAAAGGATATAATCCAAAATAAATGCATGCACATAAGTCCTCCAGGAGGCCAGTATGGCTAAATTTAACAATAAAAATAAAAAAGCACCATATTATCAAACCAGCTGCATTTTTTCTGACTGCTGTTTAACAACTGCTTTATGCCCACATTTTAACAAAGACAAACCAACAACCTACCATAAAGAATTATAGCTAAATAAATTAAAATAAATAAATAACTGATGAATACAGCGGACCAGTTTTATTATTTTAGAACCGACTGAAAGCTGTTTAAAGTTTTAAAGCAGATCTTAATGTAAAAAGTCACCTTTCTGTCAAAGGCTTTAAAACTTTATTTACAAACACAAAACACAAAACCCAAAGCTAAAAGTGGGAGAGATTCTTGAATTTTTGAAAGTAATCCATGCTGACTTCCCTAATTTATGCACAACCCCTGGTAAAAATGATGGAATCACCACTTTTGGTGGATGTTCTTTCAGTTGTTTAATTTTATATAAAAATAAATCTCAGACGTGCCACACGACTGTAATTATTCAAAGTTCCAACAAGCTTCAGGCATCAGGAAACAATAACACAGAGAGAATTGTTGTAGGTAACCACAGTTTTACATCAAGTAGAGGAAAAAGTGTTTTTCATATAATTGTTTCCTCTAGGTGCCTTTTGTGTATTACTAAAAATTAATACTTTCATTTTTTATGCAACAATGACTAACTAGCAGAATAACATGTACCTTCTCAGATCCCTGCTAACTGTCTGCTAACAAGTCTGCCTGACTTGTTGTCATTGTTTGTTTGGTTTTTAGCAAAAAAACAAAAACAAAACACTTTTATAATCAACCTACATTTAACGTTAATATTGTGACAACAGCTGACAGACAGATTTAAAGAACGTTAGTTTGCACTGATAGTCGCAGCCATGCTTTAAAAGGTAACCAATGATCCTGATAACTGTTCTTCTCTGTGATGTTTGTGATGCAGCTCAATTTAATAAAACTGATTAAAACACTGGTAGCTGTTAAATAACTGTAAAGTTTACTGCTTTTCTGGGCATGCATGCCCTCGAACCTTAGGAAACAAATTACATGATCTTCTTTTTTAAATACATAACAGATTCGGTGTTTTATTCCAAAACTAAAACGAGCTGTAGAAGCTAAACAACAGCTCAGCTGGATCAATAACGTAAAATGTAGTGTACTGGCTCATAAAAAGCAAGCTGTTAATACATCTTTTACACTGAAAGATTTTTTGCACACATGCAAAATATCAATAACACTTAAACTGATGATCAGAGTATCTTTGCTTAGAGAACTTTATAACTCCCTGAACAGCAGGAGTCATTACTTTTTTATAGTCAGTAAACTGCTGCCAAGTCATTTTCTGCAAAGTTAAAATGATTGTTTTTTGCAGGGAAAAAACTTTCTGAGCTCATTACAATCAGCTCACAGATAATATTTAGAAACACTGCAGCACCCATTGTGATTCCAAATCCCCTTAAATCCGAAACCTCCCCGCAGCGCCGGTAGGTGCCGGGCCAGCCCCTTTTATTTGTGTCCAATAATAGATGGCCCCACAGCCTGTACCACCAGCCCCTGCAGTTGCCATGGTAGTTAATAAGACCTGTTAAGATCAAAGGCACAAAGAGGATTGTTGACTCGCCAGGGGAGGCGAGTGGAGCCCACAGGAATGCAATTAAAGGCTGAGGGAGGGATCCTCCTCATACCTGCTGTTACGCTACTCAGAGCTGCTGCAGCTCCCCAACTTCAGGAGCCACGATCACTATCAGTGTGCAGGAATGTGCCTCACAGTGAAAGAAAAGGTGAATTAAACAGACTTTGTGTGACTGCAGCAGGGAGCAGGTTGTGTCTGCAAACCAAGCTTCAACATGGCTGTTAGTTTCCTTTTAGTTGTGTGTTTTTGTGCAGAAACTGAAGGTGAACGATGAAAAGACTAATAGGTGTTCACTGAAGGTGAAAAGCTCACCTCTAATGACAAATACTGATGTCTAAATGACTATAATCACTAGTAGAGTTAGAGCAACATTCATTGCTATGTTTGCTATGAATTACAGAAATAAATTTGAATCATTTTTAATGTAATTACATTTTGGGTTCAATTATGTTTTATGTGCAGCAGGGTCATCCATTAAAGACACGTTTGCTGAATGCTGTGTTAGCTGCTTTGACTTTCATTAAAAAAATAAAAAATGTTTTTGAATCACTCTAGAGGGTCATGAAAACAACCAGTGAAAAACTATACAAGTTCTCTGATTTCCTTGTTTTGATCAACCCAATTATAAAAAAAAGGTCAGCTTTGTGATCAGCCATGGTTCGGATGAACTGTTATTTAAATTGTACACCTTTCAGCAGATTATATTCTTGGAGCCAGAAGAAAACAAATGGAGTTGTGAAAGTAGTGCTGCAAAGTTCTCAAAACATGATTGTTTTAAACTATTTAGGACAAATGTTCAACCCTAAAGAGCTGGGATGGGTTTTTATACTGTAAATAAAAACAGAGTGCAAGGACTTGCTAATCTCATGAACCCATTTTTTAAATTCACAATGGAAGACAGTAAACATATAAAAGGTTGAAACTAAGAAATTGTACCATTTTCTAGAGAAAATAAAGGCAATTTAGAGTTGTTTGGCAGCAGCACATCTTAAAGAATCTGCAACAGGTCAGTAAGAGAACTACAAGCATTTCAGTGTGTCTGAATCTGTCTGCAGGGCGTCACTAGTTTACTAAAAACTGCATCTAAAAATAATGGAAGGATTTTATAATATCACTCCTCAATGAAAAAATTTAAATATCAAATCATCTACGATTCATAAAATCAAAAAAGACTTGAAGAATCTGCAGAAATCTGTGAGGTCAAAGGTCAAGGCTGGTTCTGGTTCTGCTCAGGAACACTGTCTGTAAACACAGTTCACCATGCCGTCCACATATGCTCCTTAAAGCTCTATCAGGCAAAGAAGAAGCCAGACGTGGACCAAAAAGGAGAACTGTTCTGAGGTCAGATGAATCAATATCCTTTTTGGAAACCACAGACATCATGTCCTCCATACTAAAGAGGAGAGGGACCAACCGGCCTTTTATCATGAAACATGTTTTTGAGATCTGTTTTTATTTTCATTTTACACAATGTGCCACCTTGTTTAGAACTGGGGTTATTAATCAAACTTTGAGTTTTAGGAGGACTTCGGGTGGTGTCTTTTGGCAGGATGGAGCTTTGTCTGCAGTAATGACGGCGTCTCTCTGGCCTGTTGTGGTGAACAAAGAGCTCAGCTGGAAGTCAAAGCTCTTGATTTCCTGATCCGCCTACTTTCTAGCCATCATACACACAGCTAAAAGAACTTCCTCCGCAGGATGTCCAGGTTCAGCCTTACATATAAGGTGAGGAGTTCCATCATCCCTGAATAAAGAGTCAAGAGAGGAAGTTCAAGCAGCTGATTCGGATGCCTCCTCCCTCTGGAGGTTTTCCAGGCATGTCCCACTGGGAGGAGACACCGGGGCAGACACAGAACTCCCTTCAGCTACACATCTGACAGTGAGTTATGGCCTCTTTTCTAAATTCCACAGTTCATGTTTCTGCTGCATGTTTTTGTCTTGTTGAGTTGACTTTCCAACTGATGAACACGGACTAAACAAGCATTAAACAATGATTGAGGATAATGGATTCACTTTAACTGTGTACAGTGTTGGCGAGCTGAGACAGCCATTCTGGCCTCATAAATAAAACACATCCATAAAATGCTGTCAGAGTATAATAAAGCTTTCTAATGCATGACTTGGAGAACTATTTGTGTGTGCATGAATGCTATTTGTTTAAAGACATTAAGTACTGTTGCATTTTAATGTACTTGTACCATCTGAAAAAGAAGGAGGTCAGTTTGTTGTTTGTTTTTTATAACTTTAACATTTTTTTCTTTGTTTTGTTTTGTTTGCTTGGACAGGATTTACAATCTGATATAATTCAGTCTAATATATTACCCATGCAGGAACCAGGTCTCAGATAAACACAGCTCCATGGGGTTTTGATGCAGCTCCACTGTGGATCTCAAAGTGGCCTGAAGCTTGCATATTTCTGAGGTACTGACATCAAATTTGTCACCCAACATCGAAGAAGAAAGCCTGAAAAGTTGTGACAGATAAGGTGACAAACAGCCAAAATAAAAGTCAGAGTAAAGAGCTGTCGCTGTCAGTGCTGACCATTCTTTTTACACAATCTGTAAAACAATTGCTGGTTATTTTACTGGCCATTTCAAAATTGTAAACATAAAAACTAGATTCCAGATAAAAGAGAAAAAGTCCCTTTTCTCCCCTAAGATGAGCACCAACCATCTGCCACGAGTATCTGTACAGCAGCCTCAGCTGGGACTGGTTCAGTCTGAGAAAACTTCAAAAGCCACACAACAAACCTGAGGGACAAACTTAACTCCGCTGGAATCCATTCAAAAGAACATTTCTGAGACTGTCTGACTGGAACATTATCAAGTGTCTGCTGGAAGGAGCAGGGCTGAGATGTGAAGTTTGCTTTTAAGTTTAAAGAATTAAAAAGAACTCCTCCTCTGGAGATCTGCTCGACTGATGCACTGCCCACAAAGAAAAAAGGGTCTTGTGGGAAACTAATGGGCTCTAGTCAGAATAAACAGCAAATTTATACACTTAGAGCTGAGAAATTAACGTGCAAAAACACCTAAAGAAATAATATATAAAACACTTTGGTTATGTAAAACCTTTACCAACATGAGGGGAAACATCTGTTACAGAAGTGAAACAGGACTGGTTCAGAAACAGAAAGAGGACTGATGGAAGAAGAGCAGTCCTGAAAACCAACAGAGAACAAAGAGGGATTGAACACAGTAAAGCTGAATATTTATCAAACCCCTTCTTGTCTGAAAATGCTAATTTTATTGTCTTGCAATGGTCTTATTAACCCGCTGCTGGCCTTTTGGTGAGTAAAGCATTTCTCTCTGTGAAAGAAATACAACCAGAGAAAGATAAAGTCTGGATATCTTAGCAAACAGAAAGTGGCTCTAACTCAGTCAGTTTCACAGATACTGAGATATTTGGTGTGGTGGTAGCTGAGAGTCATCCCTAACAGACTGAACGCTAACAGATCGTCCAGGATCTCACGATATCATGTGAGATTGTGCTTAAAGTTAGTTTTAAGATTTACTCAAAACAACCAGAACTGTGAACACAGAAAGATAATCTTCATGTAAAACTGATGGGCAACTCCTTCAAGGAAAGCTAAGCCTTTCATTTCATGTTTGTGTTTCATAGAATAAAATTAAGAAATATTTTTTTTTGCTTCCTTGTCTCCTTTTTCTCGGTAAAGCAGTTTAAAACCTTTATTTTATTAAGCCCTCAATGAACAGATAAAGATGTTCATGGCACCACAGACAAATATGTTGGGGCAACGAAGCGTCATAAAATCCATCTGTTGTCTGTTTTACTCCCTCCCTCTGGTCTAACTAAGCAAGATAAAAATGAATTAATTGTCTCTTCACTGATGAATTTTTAATAAAGATGTTTGAGCAACATAAGGCTTCTCTGGATGCCTCTGCTCATGGGCTGGGGTTTCTTTTAATTATTATTTGAAAATTCTCATTCAGTTAACTTTTGTAGGTATTAACCAGAAAGGTTAATGGTTAAAATGACTCTGAAGTCAACAGATTTAAAACTTTCTTTACTATTCATTTTCTCTAATTACTATGATTGAGTTCAAGTTATATTTTTAAATACGATGCATCCTCTCAAACTGTGCCAATACAAGGAGAGGAAATATACATGTTTATACTCAACAAATTAAACAATAGATACATGTGCAAAATAAGCTTTTTAAGGAAATTGTCTTCAGTCTCTTCCTGCTGCTCATGGAAACCAGAGATGTTATTCGAGATGCAAAACATGAAAACTAAAGAGAGTGAAAAGCTCTGAAACTTTCACTTCCCTCTGTGTTTTTGTTTGGTTGTTTATGTCTGAAAATAAAAATATATTTTACAAAAGGTAATAAAATTGTAACTACAAATTCACATGTGAATCATAAAGATGATAGTAAAACAAAAAGCCAACAGCCTGATTTGTGACAGCTGGGATCGAAAACAGAAACAGCTGATCGGCCCGTCTGAGTCCAACATGGACCATCAGAACCTGAACTACAGGATTCTGTTAAAGTTCGGCTTTAATAGGGATAAAACAGACATTAATGAATATGTTTTTAATTACTGCATGTTGTCAAGTTTTACATTATTGAGTTGTAGTTATTATGGTTTGGCCAATTTGTCCTATTTGACCAGTTTTTCTTGATGTTTTCATTCATGGTTTTGTAATAAACCTGATATATTAAACTGATATCCACGTGTCTCTCACCTGTCGTCTGAATTTGTTGGCTTGCTTTTTATTGATTCACGGATCTTGTTTGCTGTTTTTTTCCACAGCAGAAACAGGTCTAACCTCTAGAAGTGTTTAATTGTGATTTATTTTTTATGTTTAGCTTCTGCCTGCTTCCTTTTATTTAATGAACTCCACTGCAGAGGGAAGACAAACTGAAATGACAAAGCTTATTGGAGCAGTCTGAGTGCAGACAGAATATTATAATGGTTTTATTCTCCTATATTAGTGGTTTTCCATTTCAGAGAAATGATGCACATGATTTAAACGAAGCAGTTAGTCTCAGAGAAAAACAATATTTTATCTCATGAATAATTCCTGGATTATTCCATAAATCATTTTCAATTAAAAGAAAGGTGAAGATGATAAATTCAAATTGTGAGTGAACCTTTAAACCTTAATGTGACTGTATGATTCTAAGGTCCACCTTCCAGTTGTTTGTCTGTCGTTCAGCTGCTAATCACGTTAATCGTAGTCACCCCAGCAGAACCACATGTGAGCCACAGCTGCAGCTGATGTGGCTGATTTACAGCATATAGATGCTTCATGAGGACAGCTGCCCGGCCTCTTCTGTCCAATCTTAGACTAAAGATCTCAGCTTTAAACAGGCTGTAGAACTGATTCACTCTCCACTTCAACTAGTGATGAACTGTATAAAAACCCTGCATACAGAAAAATATAAACAACAACAACAACAACACACACATATTTGCTTTGGCAGCTAACAAGATCTCAAGGTAATTAAAATAAAAAACAAATTCAATTCAGTACCAGTTATATCATAATAACTTTTCAAATGAAATTCTAAGTAGCACACAAGTTCTGCAATCAGATAAATTACCAAAAATAAAGAAAAACAAGGAAAAAACTCATGTTTCCTGCCAAAGATGTTGGTTCATCTGTTAGCCCTCAAAGCAAATGTTGGGGATAAGTCTCAGCTACCACCACACCAAACCTTAGTTCATCATCCATGAAATTAACTGAGTTATAATCATTTTTGTGTTGCCTCTGAAAGAAACACACACACACACACACACACACACACACACACAGGTCATCTGCCTTGCATGATGGGCGATAAAAAGCCAAATAAAGATGAAAGTGTGGAGGTAATAACATCTGAATTCAACTCATCAAATCTGAATCTATCAAACCCAACCTTTCGTGATGACTGTAAACACGGTGTCTGCGGTAAACACGAGCTGAGAAAGCTGATCAATAAACCATTACGCTGACAGAACAAAGTAGTAACAAAAGGATTAAAGGTAATCATACAGGCGACAAGTCCAACATTATCTGTTCGATAACAGACATGATCTACACTTTTTCACTGAGAAGTTGCTGAGGCTGCCTCATTTAGTTGCTTTAAATTGCTTCCTGAAAGCACAAAATACCCCTAATTATTTCTGGATTCATTTATGCAATGGGTTTTTATTGGAAAAAAGGCTTCACTTAGTAATAAAAGCTGTTAAAGCCCCAGCTAGAAATAAAGCACACACGTCTTTAAATTTATAGTCAGGTAAATTAGATCATATAAACTTCACTTCCCACTCAGTCTGATCAATCCAGAAGTATCTTGTGAGCATTTACTTTAATCAACATCGTTATTAAAAGTCCGTATTTAATCTGCTTCATTTGTTCTCACAGAGGAAAGCCCTTATCTGTGCCATTTAAAGTATAGATAAGTAAACGTGAATAATTACCAGCAGTTTTACTTATAGATGCTAATGGATCTGGTATTATCAGATACATAAAGTTCTGATCCATGCCCTTATATTCTCCTCTCTAATCAGGCTGTATTTCTGCTCTTTATTCAGACAGATATTGGACTTTTAGTGGTTGTTGAGCAAGCTAACACGTTGCTCCAACAGATAAAAAGCTGGTTGGTTCTTCATGTGGGTTCAATAAAATCCACTGAAAGTGTAATGTGTCCGATCCATTTATGAGTTTCTGATAAACAACAGAATCAAAGGAAAGCCATTCAGTTTTTATAAACTTCTCTGTAAATTTAGGTTATTAATACATCAAAAGCTGACGTCACTTACCTGTTTGTCATCTAGCAGTGGGAGTCATTCCTTCGTGACACCTGAAATGAGAACAAAGTTGAGTCAAGTTTTCTGTAAATTAATATTGCTGCAGTGTTTTAATACTTACAGCATTTTCACATCCCACAAGGTCACTGAGTTCATAAAACTTGAGCTCTACATACCAAAGGATTAGCATAAATCAACTAAAATTAACTGAGAAAAACTTTGAGAAAGCAAAGAAAAAAAAACAAGTACATTTAAGTTAAATATGCAAGAAAAAATTACAAAAAAACCCAACAACTTCATCAAGGAATTGTGCATCTTTGAAAGGTGCAAATTGAGATTTTACACAACTGTCTTATTCCAAGTCCTTACAAAGGAAGACATGCACCTCGAGCTGCGCTGCCACCCAAACATCATCAGTTTGACCGTATTTTTCCATATTTATAGATATAACTTCCAGGCTTAAATGCATCTGTTTCTCAAAGACCAGAACTGTTTGCAACAGGCAGTTAAATGTTTACAATGATATGCCCAAATCAGACCAGTTTTACAATAAAATCAGTACAAAATTTAAAGCTTTAAGGGCATCAAAGGGTTGAATCACTGTTAGACAATTGTGTCACCTTGGGGAGAAAATATCTCCAAGTTTATCTTCTAAAATGTTTAATGTGAAGCTGTTCAGTTTAAGTGAAATGATGTTTTATTTTATCTAAGTGCTTAAATGCATCAAAGTAGTGAACATAAAGAAGTGAATCAAGCTGTAAATAAATGCTCCAATAACAAACCTCATTAAGACCAACCCTTGTGTTTGTGTCATCAAATAAATCAAAATGACATAATCAAAAACAGAACAAGTTTACGAACTGTAACTGCTTCAGCATAATTTTAGCTACTTTAAAATGTCTGGCTCATTCATAAAAGCTAAAACTTTTGTATTTGTTACTAATGCTTTTATTTTAATAAATTTAACTTTTTTTCTGTAATTTTATCTTTAGTTCTGATTGTGAACTGAGTTTGTAGCAAAGTCATTCAGCACTCAGCCTTCACTCTGCAGAAAATACAATTTCTCTTGTGTCACTAAATAAAACAAAAATACTAGCAAATAAAGATTTGTTTAGCCCTGGCAGGCAGGACAGGAAATACACGCCTGCAGTACCCAAACAAATGAAACGGCATCTTTGCTTTATCTCTCAAACTTTTTACTGCAGCAGTTAGAAGAGGGGAATGAGATGGAAAGGAAGTCTCGAGTCAGATTTGATGTTGCAGAGATGTAGCTGAACCCACTGAGTCATCATGACACCAGTGCTCATTTCATCTTTTAGCATTTGTTGCCAAACTGCATCTCTGCGCAATAAAGAGATGCTGAAATAGAGTGACTGAGAGGCAAATGGATTCATTTTAAAGACGCAGAGGTATCTGACAAATGGATGTCAGCACCGAGAAGGAGTGAACACTGTCAAAAAACAGCAGAATAAATTACAGAGATGAGTTTTGTTCCATCAACATGTCTGAATCTGATAGATGACTAATAAACACAGAGAGGGGGAGGCATGAGAGATGGAGTGTGATTATACCAGACAGCAAAGAGGCTGAGAGAGAGAGAAAGAAATGCAAATGATGGACAAAAATAGATTCAATGCAGAGCTCCTCTTCTCTTTTGCAGCTTTTTGTCCACTTTCTTCATTCGTCTTCTCAAGCTCCTCTGTCTTCCATATCTGCTCCATTTCTCAATTTCCCATTTCACTGTTTGTCTGTTTTTTTTAGTTTTCTGAACTCATTTTAGAGAAGATCTCATCAGACCGTGTATATTACTGGAAGCCTTCTCTGGCTGCCTGACTCTGAATAAAATTGGGCTACTTGAGATTTAAAAGCCAGCCGGATACTTTGATCTCAGGATGGCATCACTAACATCCCATAGTGCACCTAAAGTGTGTGTTTGTGCTTAGAGGACACTTTCAAAAGTGAGAACATAGTGATTCTAATTCTGAGAGGGAGCCATATTTGGATTTGAATGATGTTAAGTGAAGGGGGACTGAGTTGGAGCTACGATCTGTTTGGGAACAGGATGGAACAGGAACAGAGCGAGGAGCATCATGCTGCAGCATCTGAAGGCTCCAGCTGCTTCACTTGCTGCAGGAAATGAACCTTATCTCCCGCTGACCCGTGAGGAGTGATCCCATGTTTCACCATCACTTGAATCAATAATGAAGGCAAACACAGGCAACATTTATTTTCTTAATGACCGTCCTCTAAGCATGTTGTTCATTTCATAAGTAAAGAGCTGTAACTGAAACACAGACTTGTTTTGTTTTAAACACAATGAAATGCTCATGTTGCTCACCTTCACTCTTATCAACTGGTAACATGACACTGAAAGACCTACTGTCCAAAAGCCCCGTGATAATTTGAATTTTTTTTTAAAATTTAATTCACATTTTTAATCATTTTTTGGCAACGACTTTCTTACAATTCATGTCCTTGCTTTTGTAAGCAAGTGGAAGCCAATTATGACATTTCTACACTCTTAGTAGTCACCATATTGGTCATAGCGAGGTCGTCATTCAGTGTGAAAGGTATCTTAGGAAAGCATCATGGTTAGGCAGTAAAGTATTGCAGTTTGGTATCTTCTATGGCAACTGGTTATTCTATGAACATCCCAAAGTGATGGTGTGACGGCCCGTCCCCTGTTGGTGCAGTGTGGCTTGTTAACTGTGCTTCCTTTTGGGGGGCGCCTAAGGTTACGTGTGGTCACGGCTCTACCTGGATCATATATATAAAAGGCTCTCGTCCCACTCATGGTGTACGGCGAGGGGCGCCCACGCAGATGGAGGCACGCCCACGCAGGTGCAGCAGTTCCTGGGCTTATGTCGGAGTGCCTGGGCAGCCGTCCACATCCCTTAGATTTATGCCTCTAAGGGGCTTAAACTGGTTATTGTTGTCATGTCTCCCCATCTTTCTGTTACTGTCTTTTGAGCTGGGCAGTGACGAATGTAAAAAATGTAATTTTGGAAAAACAAGCATAAAGGGCTCCAGAGCAGTCATCAGTATGTAATTTATGGAAGTTGAGAAGAGATTTCTAACATGAGCTACCCATTACATCTTTGGATATACAGTTGCCATTGCAAGCTTATAAAATGCTGTAAATCATATTACCTCATCTCAACTCAATTAAAACCATATATATATATATATATATATATATATATATATATATATATATTTATAAATGAAACACCATATTGTTTTTTTTAACATCAGATAACCATGAATGTTGCATTAAACTATTAGTGGTTGAGTATCTCTTCATTTCTACTAGTTTTCATTAGATATCAAATCTAATGTTTAATATTTATATGTGCCTTTATGAGCATATCTTTTTGTGGTTTCATAGCAGCTTTCTGACAATTTTAAAGCTGATCAAACTGCTGCAGAGCTTGTTGTCTAATTTTAGATTCACTCAGAGAGCTGAAAGTTATCTTTTGTTCATTTGCTTTGTAGGAAAACCAGCTGGAAATTTCTTGTTCAAAACTCGAATGTTCAAAACCTGAAACTTTCCTACAACAGCAAGAATCATTGGCTAAATGATTGCAATGGTTGTCAGGTCAGACTCCACACATCAACGTTCCCAGCTGATCTGTGTGTTGTTGTGGAGGAAGAGCTGGTTCTGGTTGTCTGATCCTATTATCTGTGGACTTTACTTCATCTACACAAACACGGTCCTATATCAGTTCCTCCACTCTGCATGGCTGTTAATAATCAGGCACATGAAGAGATGATGGCAGAAAACATGGAGAGGGATCCATGCAGTTAAAGCTCAGTAACAGCAGAGAAATACCACTTCCTGTTAAGGAACAGTATGAATTCAAGAGAAGGTTCAGAAGTCCAATATTATGTGGGATTTCTTTCTTTCTCTCTTTTTAAGAATATGGTATGTGGGCTAATGGAATGCAGGGGGGAAAGTTTTTTTATGCTGATGACAGTACATTAGTTTCAAGTATAAGTAAAGAAGTAAACAACAGAAGTGCTGAGGCATGAATGTATTAGCATTTGGTCGAAAAGACTTTCTATACCCTACACACACTCCACAAACACACACAGTCACGTGTGCTCCTCTGTACACACTCAGGCACAGGAAATATATACACTATAAAACCATAAAAAGAACATAAGCTTAGCCATTTTTTTTTAATTTGAGACAGAAAATAAACTGCTCTGATGTCCAACAGATCTCTCTCAAACAAAGTTCTCTTACAAGATGCAGAAAACTGACATTTACATCAATTAACTGACTTATTTTAAAACTTTTAACTCAAATACTATTTATCTTGGATAATATGAATCGGATAGTTCATCAAAATATTTAAAGAGATAGGGTTGTGTGCAACTCGCAGATGTTTGTTTTCAGGCCAAAGAAACATCTGGATAGCTAAGAGTTAATAAAGGTCTTTTGGTTGCAATGCTTTGTTTTAAAGCAATATCTAAAAGTTTGGTGCATAAATGTCAGATGGTTTGACAAAAAGAAGTCTCCTCTTTAGTAAACAACAGCTGAATACATTCTTTTCTAGACTTCAGTAATATGACAGAGGGGCAAAAGTGACTCATTACTATTATCACCCTGTCACAGCAGCTTGTCTCAGTTTACCGCCGCAGCTCATTAAACCTCCCCACATTACTGCACCTCTCCAGCTGATGCAGAAAACTGAGAGAGACATCTTTAATGTGGAGAACACAAACCTTTGCACACTGTGTTGTACATTAACAGAGATGATTAGAAATAAAATTAAAAAAACAATAGATCGAAAACAAAATAAATAAATAAAAGAACTGTTAGAGTGTCTACAATGAGGCAAAACAACCTTCATGATCCATTTGAGCTCACGGGGATTTCAATAAACTATTTGTTTAGTAAAAGCAGCTGAAGGGCATCTCAACCACCCAACTTAAAGAGTTCATTCACTCAGTTAATGAGTCAACATTAAACCGTCACACAGACAAAATCTCAAGTTCAGTCTCAACAGAAACATTTAGTAAACCCAGATGAGCCCACATTGATGTCATCACTTATAGGGCATTATAGTTGCATTCAATAATTATTGGACAGATGCAATTTTCAAGATTTGATAAGAAAAAAGTAAAGAAATTGAGATTTGGGGAACAATGAGACCCTAAAGAGACCATCTAGAGATCGCAGTAACTGAAAAATCATATAATTTTTCTAATCTATCTTTAAATTGATGTTTTCTAACCTGTATGTCCTTAGAAAAAGTCCTTTTAACTCTTACCATTATGAAATTGAGCATTTTTTCTGTAGCATTGGGAGATCCCTTTGTATAATGTTTGGCCTCATTGTGAAGCTTGGGGATTCCCCTTTTAGATATAGAGCTGAAATTCCCAGTGACATCACTCCAAACAAATAAATTCAAATTTTTAAACCTCAAAAACAAAATTAGCTTGTTGCCAGGCCAGGTAATAATGCCACCAAATTTCAACAACCTATATATCATTTTTAAACTTCTGAGATGGAGACTTTGAAAATGATAACTCAGTGTTGAAGAATTTACCTTTGTGACTCATTTTACCAGCAGGGGTCACATATATCTTTCTGTCTCCATATCTATGCATTTATGTATGCACCAAGTATCTGTCTGTCTGTCTGTCTGTCTGTCTGCTGCATCTGTTGAGAGGTGAGGAATAACCAGCACAGTTTGCCAGTCAGTCGGTCCAGGAGCAGGCTAAGATCATACACAAGGATCCAATATGCTGACAAAGCTTCACTACTCTATGCAGGTAAAAAAAAGCAAATAAAAAGAAAGGAGAGGTTGTTCAACTGGCATCTCAGCAATAAACTAACCTAAACAGACATCTGAAGGACAATAAAAGAAGCAAAAGCAACTAGAGTTTAAAAAAATCAAATGAAATAGAAAAAAAGCCACTTTAAATCAGAACATTGGGTCTACAAACACAATAATATTGCTGCAACAAAGCTTGATGGGTCAAGTGGAATGAGCAGTCAGGGTGGAAACAAAATCAGCGATAACAATTAAGTTCCTGGAGCCTATTTAGTCAGGTCTAACAGAAACAATAAAAGCACAAATAAAACCAATTGGCAGTAAAGCTGTTTCTATTTTCCACAAAGGCAGATGTATTTTTAACACTGCAGAAAGCTTGTGAGTGTACGTTTATCCCATGCTTACATTCAGTCCTCTCTTTACGTCCATCTCCGTGTTTTTGACTTTCGCAGCTTATTGCTTCTGTACATCTGCTCGTTGTGTTTGACACGAGAGGACCACTGCAGGGTCTCCTGTCCGGACTCTGACGCACACTGAGCTAAACTGAGCGCTGTGTGTGGGATCAATGGTAAGTGGTGTGTGTCGACTTTGGGCAGTGCTCTGTGTGTGACTCAGTAGAGGCGTGTTTTGGAAGTGTCCGTGCATGCATGCATCTGTGTGTGTGTATATACTGCCATCTCTTCATCATAAATGATTCAAAGGACTCCAAAAGGGAAATTCTCTTTCTGACCAGCCAGCTTTCCTTTTCTGAAGTCTTTCCCACACAATCACACAATGAACACTGCCCTTCCCCAAGCAGACCCCACTCTGTGTGTAGAAATGCCTGTGGGTCCATATGCTTCTTAGTGAGAGCGGGCCTCCATTCCTTCAGGCCTGCAGATGTAATAACACTCGTGTCTTGTGTGCACACATGTGTACAGCTGATTAGAGAGGTCTCCTGAGGTTGTGGCCAGATCGGCTGGAGTTGGCGGTGCACAGCAGGAGATGAGCAGCATTAATCTGATTGTGACTCCAAACTGTAAACTCGATTGCCTCTGAAGTACTCAGGAAATGTTTGGGGACCACAAACAAAAACAGACACACAAAGATTGTCTGAATGGCTGTGATATTAAAGAAAATAAATACAACCTCCCAATTCCAAAACAGTTTGGATATTTTAAAGAATGTAAATAAAAATAAAACGCCATGATTTGAAAAATCTCATAAACCCAATTTTTATTTACAATAAAACATAGTAAACATATCAAATGTTCAAACTAAGAAAGTGAATATTTTTTTTGGAAACACTCAGGTGATTTAAAAATTTTATGGCAGCAGCATCTTAAAAAGATTAAGACTGGAGCAACAACAAAACAAGTCATATGAGAACAATATGGAAAACTATTGGCGAGGAGAGGGACCATCCAGCCTGCCTCTCTGATGGTATGGGGGTGCATTAGTGCCTCTGGCATGGGCAGCTTACACATCTGGAAAGACTCCATCAATACAGAGAGATACATATACAGGTTTTACATTATTGTTCCATCCAGTGATGTCTTTTTTAGAAAGGACCTTGACCTTGTCATTCATTCTTATTTTGCAAAAAGTGTTAATATTAAATTTGACTTCTTGTTGTTGAATCAAAGCCAATAAAAGAAGTAAAATCAGGGATGATTTAAAGGAGGTCACTGACTGCTGGCCTGATTTTCTCAGGCAGTTTATTATTTGCTTTGGGGCTCTGACTGCAGATTCTCTGTCACCTCTAGTTTTTACCTGTACTTTGGGAACAGCTAAACATCCTCTGCCTGAGAGCCTCATGGCAGTCAACAGACATGTGGATGTCAGGTCACATAAAGTCCAGTCAAAGGTCATGAGGGGCCCTAACAGTCAGCAGCAAGAGCCTAAACATCCACTGGCATTTTTACAGAAGCTCTGAGTTCCTCATCTGTTTGAGTAAAATCATCAACTCCTGGGTATGCAACAGAAAGTTTCCTGATGAGAGTGTTCTTCGCCTTTCCCAAGGTTAAGGACTAGGATGGTAGAATAAATGCTTCTGACAGGCCAAATCAAGCTACTGATGCTAACAGGAAGTTATCAAATCAAATTTCAAACATGGCCACAACTGGGGAAGCCTTGGGGAGGAGGTAATTTTCTTACAGCCCATCTTTTAGATTATGGCTGTGGGAGATTTTTTATTCTCACCATTAGAGCCAGAGGAATTATAAATTTCACTAAAAAAACCATTGGTTCTAAAAAATTAATGTCTGTCATTTAATTGCTTTGAAAAGATCTTCACATTTATCAGTCATTATTATACTTTCTTTACTTGCAAATGTTGAACATTGAAACCACCACTGCACACTTTGAGTGACTGAGATACGACATACATACCTATAAACCAAACTCCAGGCCTCAAGGGCTTCTGTCCTGGAAGTCTTAGGTTTCTTTGCCCAACACACCTGATTCAAATGGTTTAATTATCTCCTCACCATCAAGTTCTCCAGGAGCATGGCACCATCCATTTAAACCAGGTGTTTTTAAGCAAGAACACATCTAAAACATGCAGGACAGCGGCTCCTGAGGAATGGAGTTTGACACCCCTGCTATAAACTGATCCAAAATACTGCATTTGCATCTCTGCTGACCTATTTTTGCCAATAAAACACAATTTTGTCAAACAGCCCAGAGAAAAGGGATTGAGTGGGAGGGAAATACCCAATGGACAAACTAAGTTTTTTTAAAGAGAAAGCAGTAATTAGAAATTAGGTAACCCCTCGTGCCCACCCCCACCCCCCACCCCCCCAATAAAACAGACACCAGCATCTGTTCTAAACAACAACAACAACTAAAACACCTCAGTGAAGTTTGTGTCTCCTGTCTTGAATACAGGCAGAAACCAACAGAAACAGCATCATCTTTGTTTTAAGTATACATCATTCTGTCATTGAAGCCATTTTTTCTCACTGAGGAAAAGAAAAAACAATTCTGTGTAGGAGGCTGTAATTGTTCTTTAGATCTTTATTTAGGTTATATATGTCTGCAAACATCATGATTACAAAGGAAACAACAACACATTCCTCTTTATTTCTATTTAACTGCAGGTTTTCAAACACCTTTAACCTGCATGCCCTGAGCTCTGCATGGCTAATTAGCACAGGTAACAATGAGCATGTAGCTAATTAAAATGCCTGCTACACATTCATGCCATTCTCTACAGCCACAAGGGAAACAGGATCATGACACAAGATTGTGGTTGTTTATGTTGGAGTTTTTTACTTAAACTTCATTTTGACTGCAGCAACTAGAAGTGCTAACAAAGGGAGAAATTGACCCAGAGCATCCACTTTTCTCTTCCTCACTGCCACAGATGGCTGAATGCAAAAGATTTCACTTTATTTCATTTTAAAATTGACCGTTACAATTTTAAACTGTGAAACAATCTGAGATTCTTGCTTTATTTGTCTGATCTCACTGTTTTCTTGTCCCTTTTTGGAAATAACCTGCCCTCTGTCCAGCTGCAACCCTTCAATAACTTGATGTGGTTAATCTTCCCAAACCTCGGCTGGAAACACAACTAACCAGGACTGAAGGAAACATTCCTAGTTCAGGGTAATCAAGTTCTAGCTGGGAAAACGTTGGGAGAAGAATAGTAGAAACAGAACTTTTAGGGTCTCTTTTTCTAGACCTGAGACGTGAGTGGAACACAACAAACCAGAGCTGAAGGAGACATTGTAGGTTCAAGGTGAGTAACTTCTCAGAGTAAAAGGTTCAGGGCAGCAGAGTTGGAAAGTGACTCTTGTGAGGCAGTCATCAGAGAAACACAACAAACCAGAGCTCAAGGCTCATTGTACGTTCAGGGTAATTAAATTCAGGAGCAGGGGGGCGGGGGGAGTTAGGGAAGCGTAGTCAAAACATGGCTTCTGTGGCACGTTTTTCAGACCACATCATCCAGCAGGTTCTCCAACCAGGTCACCATCTCATAAAGAGGAAAGTTCACCCAGTTGTAGGTTGTAGATCCTCTCTTTGAAAACAAAACAAATGATCTGATCCTCAGCAAGTCTTATATTTGGCAATGTGTATTTATCGTAAAATAAGTTAAGTTATGTCTTGTTATGTCCTCTTTAGAATACCACTGTAATCCTAATATTACTGGACCCAGGATCAGTTGAATGGATTTGAGTTTTGTTGTCGGTCAATATTTCACTGACGGAGAGGCGATCGTAATCAAATCCGCTTTGGACATGATATCAGCGTGTTGCTGGTTTTTTTTGTGTTTTCTGTGGGCTCAGAACATAACAGAGCACATTTAAAGAAGCCCAAGGCCCAGTGTGACAGCAGGTTCATTTTATTTGTGTCTCAACTTGATACAAAAAGAAATCCAGGCCTGAAGGCATCTCTGCAGGAGCAAACCAGCTAAATCCTTCTGCTTACCAGAGGATCTCAGTGTTCTTATTAACACATCCTCCCCTACCTTCATCCTCACCTGAATCTGTGAGCAACAGCTACACACAAACAACAAAAGGACCATCCTTTTATTCCTCTCTCTATACAATTTATCATCCTCTCCACCCAACAAAAGAGAAACCATGTGACATGGTCAGCCTAAGGGCAGCAACACTGGAGCTAATAGAGATTCAATCTCTTGCTCAGGAATATTTTCACAGGGCCTAACCTTACATAACCTTATAGATGCAACATTTAAACGTGTTTATTTCATTATTTATTGTATAAAGCATGAAAAACTTCTCAAAAGATTTCCATAAAATGCTCCACCCTCCACACTCAGGAGGTTCAGGAACAAACAACAAAAAAACAAAGCTACAAGTTCATGGTTCGAAAATAAAATTCTCTTCCCAATCACTGAAGTGATCAAAACATTTAGCATTTTTAGTCTAATCTAATTGTCAGATTAGATTAGATTTCTGCACCTGTTTGATTCTGTTCAGGTTCAGGAGGAGATAATGTTTACCTCCTGAGGTCACTGGGTGAGAGGCAGGTGTCAGGCTGGAGATGGAGATGAACCCAGAATACAGACTCATTCTTAAAATGAGAAAACTAATTTATTAAATAAAGAAATAAAAAAAACAAAAGCTGACGTGGCAGCAAACTCAAACATGACAAAAGATCCAGGAACATGCAAGGCAAGGCATTAAGAAAACAAAGCACAGTGAGCAGCAACAGACAACAAACAATGAACCGACAGGGTGTGGGAGAAGTGACCGGGTTTTTGAACACTGAGGGTGACGAGGTAAGTGGAAACAGGTGAGTGGGGATAATGACTGACAGGTGGAGATGGGCGTGGCAAGGAGGGCAAAAGAGTGACAGAGGAGGAGTGAATACTGACAGCAATACAAACAGGAAAAAACCAAACTGAAACAATAACTCAAAACAACAACAAGATAATAAAGATAAACTAAAAACAACAAAACCCAAATCCTCACAGCAGGGTTGCATCCAGAGAACAGCTCAGGGAAAATATGTTAACTCCTCACAGAAAGGATTCAACCTTTCAGCCCAATTCATCAATTTCTTCTAATCAGCTCATCTGATAACCAATAAAAGAACTATTCATCCATTCATTTCTTTACCCGCTTCTCCTTTCCCGTGACTAATAATCTGGTGCCTAATAAAATAACAAATAAAATATAATTCATTCACTTTAGTTCTATTTGAATAGACTTTATTAATAAAAACAGTAAATAAACAAAAACAAAATGTGTTTTTCAAATGTGTATCCAATTTGATACGGCTTAATTTAATTTGGTTATTTTATTTTTATAGAATTAATAAATACGTTTTAGAAAATGGCTACAGTCTTATTCAAGGCAACCTAATCCAATTGGGAACAGAACGTGAGCTTGCAGGGCGGCTCTGTGTTGCAGCCGATAACAACAAAGTCTCCAGTTTTAATGTCACATGTTCTCTGGGCCTGGATGAGTACTCTGATGTCCTCAAAGTCAAACCATATCATTCTTTGATGAACTGATAATTATACTGAAGGGATGAACGGTTCCTGTGTGTATTTCTGAGGCTCCTGCAACCCTGAACTGGACAACAAAATGAAAAAAGGTGGTTTTAACATTTATTAGTCCTGAAACAAACTTGCTTAATTGTTAGATTACCACTTCTTTATGCTCAAACTGTATAGTAGATCAGAGGTAGACTGGACATTATCTTGAGGTTTCTTTGGATGAAAGTGGGATTTCACTGAGCTGGGATTGTTGGGAAACTAAAAAAATCCTTCAAAATTAGGAGACAAATGCAAGAAAATATGTGAATTTTCAGCTGTATTCTGAGTGTTTGTGATCATGTGACCAACAAGCTCTGCGGTCGTGTTTCCAGCTGCCAGTTATTGAAAATCTTTTTTTTGTGCACGGCTTGAAAAACTGCATTCATGGGCAATATTTTGGTGTCCATCTCTGCCCTCCTCGTGTCGCTTTATTTCCACCTCAGCTGCCGCTCCCACATTTAGGATTTATACTGTTGGTGTACACTTTTTAAATGAAGCTTTGGTCCAGTTTTGGTCCAGTTTTGTACCAGAATTGAACCAGATTTTTATGGTTTTTTCGACCTGGATATTTGCCTTGGATGTTTTCTGTCAGAGGAGAGTTCTCTTGCAGGAGTCAACAATCAACTCCAGCACCACTGAGACAGGTTGGAGATGCTCAAGATGCTCATGACTTTGTGGCTATTTTGAGAGAAAAGTTGTTTAATAAATTCTTTGAATATGTTCAAAACTCTGCGCACGTCTGCATTCAGGAGACTACCCCATGAATGCTGTTTGCCAACTGCCCACAGCTTTGTGAATGACCACTTTAAGGCAGTGATCAGGAAGGATCCTTGAGCTGGTTGCAAAAAGAAAACTGCAACCCCCACTGACCAGCCCAAACTGAAGAGGACAGGAGCAATGGGCTGACAGCTGCTGTGAAATCTCTTCTTCTGCTTTACAATATGATACTTTTATCATCCCCCCCACAAAAAAAAACAGAAATCTGGTCTCAGTTTGATGATGTTACATTCATCCACAGCGTGCTGACAGGATTACCATATTCACCGTTCTGCTCTGCCAGTTACGTCACGGCACTTTGTGATACTATATGAGATCAAACTCTGTGGTAATACAAACAGAGGATATCAAATACGGCTTTTGTAACAGTTGCCAAATGTGCACTTTGATGTGATGCAGAGCTTGTTTGGATGACAGCGGAGCAAAAAATAGAAAAAGACGTTAAAGCTGTGTTTGGTGTCAGTTTGTGGAATCTTAATTCTTCAAACTGAGGCGAGAAAAGAAGATGAGAGGCTGCAAGGACAAGGAGGGGAGAGGACCATCGAGTAAAGAAGAGGATAATACCAGAGAGGAGATGATGTGAAAAGGAAAAATAAGTCTGATCAGATAATTTTATTAATGAAGGCTCTAAACTAAGGGAAATGACTCAGAAACATCTCAGTGGCAGCCATGACAAGAACTAGTTTAATTCTTTAAAAAGTTTTTTAAAACTCTACAAATATTGAGCTGTTATCCATGAAAGACTAATTTTAACTAAGATGCTGCAGCTGCAGCTTTTAAAACAATATTCATGCTGTCTAAACAAGCGTGGTTTAATAAATTGAGCTGATATTTATAAATCAATAGTGAGGACTTTCAATGTGAACAGCCTGAGAACAAATTTAAGGCTTTTTTCTTTGTTTCTGAATGACCAAAGGGAGGTGAAGAAATATTTTATGATCTTGTATCATAAACCTTCCCTGATATATCTGGCATTACTCTAAGCATGTAACCCTCCTGAAGCTCTCAGAAGAGAGGGATGAAGAAAGGTAGAAAAGCTCTTGTAACATCGGGTCAGTTTGACCCGAAGGCCACTGGACGATTAAATATACGGAACATCAGTTGTTTCAGTGCTGCAAACGAGTCAGGTTAGTCGGATCTCATTCCAGTTCTGATCTTAAGTCCTTGTGAAAACAGAAAACATGATAAAAAGGTGGGTTTTGGGGACTATTTGATCAAAACAGAAAAAGAGAAAGTAGGCAGCAGATGAAGGAGAACAGATTACAAAGCAGCCAGAGATGTAACCACACTGAGAAATCCTGTCCTGGTTCCCTCACAGCTCCATTCAGCCTCAAGGCCCTCTGGGTAATATGAGCAGTCTTGCACAAAGCAGATGCTACCCAGAGACCCCCCACACACACACACACACACTCTCAATCCTTCTCACTGAACCAAATTAATGCTCATTTGTTCCTTTACTTCTTCTGTCTTTCCTGTAATTTCATTCTTTTTTCTTCCATTTATTTTTCTCCTACAATATTGACCTTTTGTCTTCTTCCTTCAACACAATCAGTGGCTGCCTCTAAAATACACAAAGGTGACACTAAATGTCAAAAACATGAATATATTGAAAACTTTCACACAGAACACTAAAATGAACCTCTGCTGAATTTTAAAAACTATGCATGGGGTTTATTAAATCTATGTATTCTTGTTTTTGTTTTTCTGTGGAGGGAAGCAGAGTACACGAACAGGGAGAACATGTAACCTCCACACAGAAGAACTGCCAACAGGAAGCTGTCAAACTGCACCTTCCTGCTGTGAGATGACAACTGTCAGCTCCAATGAGCTGGTCTTGTTGTCATGAATTTAGATATTAGTAAATGTTGTTTATTAACCACTAAGTTAAACCAGAATCTCCTTTTATATTGATTTACAACCCAAAAAAAAAAAACTGATGTAAAATCTAAATAGAATTGCAATTCTAGTGTTGTTCTTTCTTTTTTAACGATTTGCTAAATTTGGCCTTTTCCTTCCTTATTGTCCATCTTTTCCACATATGTCTCCCTTCCTGCTGACCTCCCACAGCCTTCCCTTCTCCCTCCTTCTGCACCTTTATCCTGTTGAGTGCTTTTGCTTGTTAGAGTCACAGCTCTGCAGGCTCCACACAGTTCTGCTTTCCTCGACAGACGGGCGGTGACAAAGAGCAGACGAAGGGAAAGAGAGCCGGAGGAGGAGGATGGGAGGCAAGGATGACGCTTGTGACAGTAACAGTGAAACCAAACAAGACAGAACGAGAGGCGCAAAGCACGATGAAGTGCAGAAGGAGAGAGAATGTCCCGGAGATGCAGAAACGTAAAGACGGGAGGTGAGCCAGGGCCGGGGGGCGGGGTGGAGGAGAGTTAAAGAGAAAATGAAAGCAGAGATAACTGGTGGAGAGGCAGAAATGGCACGACTCTCTCATTAAAACACGAGTGACTCATCCACCTGAACGCTCGCAGCTGATTTGCGAAAACGAAATTGTGAACATTTGCTTCAACTCTTCCGCCTCTCCATTAGGTCGCTTAGTCATTTTCCTGTTCTAATATGAGTTTGTCTCATCTGGAGAGGAATGGAGTAGACCGGAGGAGGTGACGGACAGAAGTGGATGGTCAACAACGGATGAAGGAGAATTAAAGGAGCTGGCAGAATGACTGCTGTTTGTTCAGAAGAGAAAATATCCAGCAGAGGATATACTGTGGGTTCACAAAGTATTCAGAGCTCCATCACCTTTTGTAATCTTGTTATGTTGCAGCCTGATGCTAAAATGTATTAAATTTACTTCTGTAGACTCAAATCAAGGTAGAAACATCTATCAGGGAAAAACGAGAAATGAAAGTTTCTGAGAATTATCACCAAGGCTCTAAACACCATGATATGGTTCTGTTTTTTTCTTTTGAATAAATTTACTAAATATGTTGGTTTTAGTTTGAGTTACTGAGCATAGAATAATAATAAAAAAGTATATATAAATAATTTTGGTGGGGCAATACGGATCTACAAAAAATTCCCCCCAAAAGTGGATCCCTTTAATAAATAATAATAATAATTACTTAACCCTTCTGTGGCCTTCAGGTCAAATTGACCCAAAGTTACAAAGCCTTCTCTGCCTCTCTTAGTCTCCCCTTTTGGATGCTTCAGGAGGATTAAAGGGATAGTCCAGCCATCTATGAAATGATGTTCTCTCAAATAGTTATCAATAGTTAATCAAACAGTTACCTCATCAGCTGTGACATCAGTCATAGAGTACAGACATTGGAGAACAGGAGTATTTTTCAGGGTTATGAAAAACTCCTGCAAACCTAAAAATAACATGAAGATTTCTAGCAGTTCAGGCTGCAGTATGAGTTTTACTGAAGAATAATAACTCATATAAGCTATTTGCATAAGTGTCAGGTGATTTGGGAAAACTAAGGTCAATAGAAAGATTGAAGGAAATTGTGAGTTCCACTGATACAAGAGCAGTAAAGACTGGTTCAAGTGGAAGTAACCTGTTATTTTGCAGTTCACCCAGTAAACTGTTGGTTATAATAAGAACAGAGAATAAAACAAACAGATATTCAGTGGGGTTGGCTTCCTCTGGCTTAGTTTATTATTTTAACTTTTCTCCTCAAAGTTTCAACTTTAATCTCGAAACTCTGAAACAAACAAACAGAAAAATCTTCCTCCTCAATTTATCTTTTTCTACTGAGTGGCCCTAAATGTCATTGTAGCAGATTCTAAATTGACCTTATGATATAAGTGTGTGTGCACGGCTGTCTGTCTTGTCTCATTTTGGCCCCGTGATGGAATGGTGACCTTTTCAGATTGTTCCTCGCCTTTTTGTCTGTTTACTGTTGGGGACAGGCGCCCGACCCTCGTGACCCGGAGCAGCATAAAGCAGATACAGGAAACTGATGGAACGCTGGATGGATTCTAAAGATAAACCAAACTAAAGATTGTCTTAGTTAGGAACTAATAGGGACCAAATTAAAGACAATATGTGATTATTGTGATACTTTTTGTCGAAGAGGTAATGACTGGACGACAGTTTTAAAGCAATTAGTCTCTGATTCACTCCACACTCATTTTATCCATAACTCATCTTCAATTAAAACTAATCAGTAATTTAAAAAATGCAACCAGGAGTTTATCATTAGGTAATGTCTACCTTCGAACTAGTCATGTATTTGCTTCACATTAGTGCTTCAGAAGAACCACAACGCTCTAAAAGTTGGGACATTATGTAAAAAAATATTGTAAACAAAAACAGATGTAATGATTTGCAGATCTCATAAACCTGTTTTATTCAGAGGGTAACATAGGAAACAAATCAAATGCTTGAACTAAGAAGTTGTACCACTTTTTTGGGGAAAAATAAGGTAATTATAAATATAATGGCAGCAACACGTCTCAAAGTTGAGACAGGTCCATGTTTACTACTAATATTAAATTTCAGCCATATCCTTTGAGCTCAGCAATTATTCCAGACACTTTTATTTTTTGGGGGGATGTTATGATCTGTAAATGATGGGATATTTCCAAAAAATGTTCCACTATTTTAGTTTTTTTTGCAGACTTATGAACTCCGTCCCATCTTCTGAAAGGTTCAGGCCCCATTCAATCATTAACAATCTCCTGGAAACATCAGAGATTTTCCAATGATGATTGGGGAATTGGGGATTGTTTATGCAGTAATGCTGTTCCTGTTGAATCCACTGTACTTTCCATGCCAGACCACTAGCTGGCGCTGTGATTAACACGTCATGTCATGGTGAATACACGGATGTTTGTTTGGACGAAAGGTGAGGTTAAGTTGCTGCTACATGTTGAAAATGGTGAGTAGCACAAACAGTACTCTGTTATCTGCTCACACAAACACAATCGTTGGACCACATAAGTTAAAATGTTTTAAAGTTTAGATAGCAAATGAGCTAATAAATGGCCATCATATGTAGTAAACAGACGACGTGGGTAACCACTGCCCTTGTTCTGGCTGAGGGAAGGGTTTGGGGTTTCCAGCATGCCACTGACACTAACACTCCATCCCACAGCAGCGAGGCCAGAATTGATTTTTCCAGGAAAACAGGAGAGACAGAGAGGAGGAGGCGGAAAGAAGATGAACAGAGATGCTGTGGTGGCAGAGTATGGTGAATCCATAAAATGGTAACTGTGGAGGATCCTTCACTTGTCTCTACGCTCCCCTTTAAAGGCCTCTTTCATTCCATTCTCCTGGGCTGCGTTCACATCAAAGCATCTCTGTCTGTTTGGAGTGTGTGTGGGTGAGCGCTGTGTGTGGAGGAAATGAGAGTGGAAGGGCATGGAGATGCTGCTGGCTGAGCGTGTTTGTGTGCGATGCAGTTAAAGAGAGACAAACAGTCTTTGTGGTGCAGCAGGAGTCACCAGCGCTCAGCATCATCGAGCTACAGCTGTTATATTTGGTTGCATGGCAGATACAGTATGAACAGTTTTAACAAAAATACACAGAAGCAACACTCACCTTTGGCCCAGAATATTACAAACTCTTACAAAACAACAGAAGTGTTTCAGAGAAGCCTGACTGTGTGATAAAGTCTGCACAGTTATGTGTTTTGGTGTGAGACGTGACCACTGATAGATGTGTGTTAACTCTTCATTAAAAGCCTGAAAGCAAAAGCCACAGAAACAAACATTACGGCCACATTTAAAGGGCTGCTGAGTTATTAACCTACTGGGAGAGAGAGAGATTTGCTTGAACTGATTAGATTAGCAGCAGACTGAACCCAAAATTGAACTGCAGACAGTCTAAATGATGACTAAACGACGGTCAGCATAAGCAGTTAATGTGCTCACTTACTGAAAGTGCATCTAAATGGTGATGCATGACTTGCTGACATAAGGACTGAAGCACAATTGAAACCATTTTAAACACACACTGTGTGACTCCAAAGATTGGAAGTTAAATTTAATTATGCTTTTTTAGCTTTTATCCCCTCATAAATAAGAAAATTGTCCAAAAAACAAGCAACGTTTTGCAGCTAAAGTCATATTCTTCAATCAGCCACAAGGAAACCAACCAAGACCTGACAGGAGAGAGAATTAAGTAGACTTTCAAGTTTAAATCTGCAAGAGACAATTATTTAAGCTCTAATTTTATTACTTTTGTTTAGTTTGTTTTTCTGGTTTATTTTCTCACCTCGTTTGCTGCTGCTGCTTTGCTCACATCAGTTAGTTTCACTCTTTATCTCATCAAGTCTTTGTTTGCAGATTCACTTGTAGCTCATTGGTTATTGTTTCCTTTGCTCAAAGTTACATTTTTGTGTTTCTCTCTGTTTCAATGACATTTAAAACTGATCTTTTTCTGAGTCATGGTTGTTCTTACCCATAAGTTGTTTACAAACAAAACTAACATGTGAGTTGTTTGGTTGTGAAACCACCTGGAGAAGAGCCAAGGCTGCAGGTAAGGATGGAGGACACCTTCCTTCACTCCTCTCTCAAACCGTCTGTCTTCTCTGTCCAGAATGTGCAGATTGCTCTCATACAAACTGTTTCTCATCTTTCAGGGGAAGCTGGACAGCTGAGTCTTCAAGAAACAAAAAAGGGATCCTGTTTGTCTTCCTTCAGCTCATAGATGTTATTTTCCTGGACTGAATTAGACTATTTTTTAAAAACTGTTTTCAGCTGCTGGTTGTTGTTTCTGCATCACACACAAATGTGTAACACGTCTGAACTGCATAGTTTGCATTATTTAACATGGAAGCAGCTGTGTCAAGTAAAATTATTGTTCAAGGAATTTTGCAAACCAAGACAAAAATGAGGAAAAAAAAGAAAAACTTAAGGCAATGGATAAAATCTAAGGTTTTTGCTGAGTCCTGAAATCCTGAAGTTTTAGTAAGAGAATAAAACAATTAAAGAAGGAAATTTACTGCATGGACCGTTGGACTAAATTTGATTCCCTGTTTCCAAAATTTACCATTACTGTTAATAAAATATGGAACAAAAAGTGTATTTTAGTGTTTTCTCTCAGCAGAAATAGATTCCCTGTCACAAACGAGGAGCCACCTGTGAGAACAGGTGTGTTACAGAACGTGTAGTCTGGATAGAACACCGTTCTCTAAGATCTACATCAGTCGTCCCGACTGGACCGTGTGATTACATTGTTCTGTGCACATCCTTCTCTCTGTGCAGCTGTGAGTGACCTTTGACCTGATGAGGATTATCCAGTCAATCGTGGCCACGGGTTAGCAACAACATGATGCTTTTCTGCACATGAATCCAGCAGGAACTGTGTGATTCACTGCCATCAGCTGCACCTAACTGTGAAAAAACATCTGAGTCATTTCTTCACTGTATATAAATAGAGTTTAATTATTCAGGGTCGTGCACAGATGCTCCTCCTCAGTCACACTTCGTTTCACACCCAAAACACTTACATACATGTGTTTACACAGTCACTCCTCTAATTCAAATAAAACTGCACCATCCAACACGGAGTGCTTGTGCCGTACTAATAAAATGAAAAGTCAAAACATTTTGAAGCTTCAGAACTGCTCAGAAACACTAAGGGCTCTCCCAAATGTTTCCACATTAAAAGAAAAAATAACAAAAACAAAACTATAAACAAATCAGTTTAGAAATTAATTTGTTTTGCTTTTCAACTCAAAAACAAATGCAGATTCTCTTTCAGACCATTTCCTGAATTTTTACCTGCAGTCAATCAAACGTTCATCTGCTGCTGCATCAGAACATGTCAGCCAAAGTAATCAGAATTGTGTAAACAGTTACAAACTGTGCAGCCTGCACAACAATCTGCACAGAATCCCTACAGCTGTTAAGAAAAGGACAAATCCTTGCATGGAATATCTGTGGGGTTAAATTTAGATGCAAATATTTCTTCAGTTTGCAGACAAAGCTTTCATCTGAAGCAGATTTGATACCAGCTGAAGGTGTAATGGAAAGCATAAATCTGGATACAAACATTGGTTTTGGGACCATTTTTTTTGTTCAGTGGGAAAACCAGCCACTAGGGAGCACAAGCCAGTGTATCTCTTGTGCCGGTCCCAAGCCTGGGTACACAGTGAGAGCTGTGTCAGGAAGGGCATACGGTATAAAACACTTTTGCCAAAACAAACATACAAATCCATCCAAGCGACACTATACGGCCGAGGCCCGGGTTTACAATATACAGGAAGAGAAATGGAGGAGGGGGTCCTGAAGGAGGAGTTAGCAAGGAATGTAGTCGAGGTGGAAAGAGTCAGATAGGGTCATGTGTCTGAAGGTAGAAGGAGAAGGATGTCAGTGGTTCTGCTCCACAGGTTGGATGTGATGTAGAAGAGAAATAGAAGCTCTGGAAGGATCTGGATGAAGTGATGGAGAAAATTCTCAGGGCAGAGAGAGTGGTGATCGGAGCAGATCTGAATGGACATGTTGGTGAAGGAAACAGAGGAGGTGAGGAGGTGATGAGCAGGTTTGGTGTCAAGGAAAGAAACCAGGAAGGACAGATGGTCGAGAAGGCCACAGGAAGGTTAGGAGCAAAGATGATGTACAGAGTTGTATCAACTACAGGGGAATGAAGTTGATGAGTCACACGGTGAAGATCTGGGAGAGAATTGTGGAAGCTAGACTTAGACTTAGAAGATGTGACTTTTTGTGAGCAGCAGGATGGTTTTATCCAAAGAAAGAGCTCCACAGATGCCATCTTTGCTTTGAGGATTCTGATGGTTTGTGGTAAAGAGGTGAAGAATAGAATCCAAGAAGGATGGAGTGGATGGAGAAAAGTTCCAGGAGTCATTTGTGACAAAAAGGTGGCCACAAAGGTCAAAGGAAAGGTTTCCAGACTGTTTGGAGACAAAAAGACAAGCGACAGAACAGGAAGTGTCAGAGCTGAAGATGTTGAGGTTCTCCTTGGGAGGGACGAGGATGGACAGGATGAGGAATGAGGACATCAGAGGTCCAGCACAGGTTGAAGGACTGGGAGATAAAGTTAGAGATGGTTTGGACATGTGCAGAGGAGGGACAGTGGGGACAAAGAGGACATATATGGATGCAGTTAGAGGACAGAGGACACAGAAGACAGAGTTAGATGGAGGACGACTCCCTGTGGAGACCCCTGAAGAGGGAACAGCTGTAAGTAAAAGAAAAAAGAAATAATTGGCAAATGTGAGGTTGTTTTACAGTTCAGTATTAGTTGCTGTTCATACAAGATGGAGCTTATTAAACCCCTGGTGTTTATTAGTCACCAAAGACTGTTTCTAAGCACATTAGTTATGACCCTTTTGGTTTTCCATACTAAAAGTGATTTATGACCTTTTTGACTTTTCGTATGTCCACCTCTTGCTCTCTGCTGCCGTCCACAATCACTGGGACTGCTAAATGTTTTCACACAGCTGATGGAAAACAAACAGTTTGTTTCAAATATTTTTAACAAGACTTGATGCTAAAGAAAAAGCCATACAGAAATGTAGGTACAAAATATTGTTAATTAAATGGTAAACACTCACACATAGCTTCTCAGTTGTCTTAGTCGGATACAAGGGATATAAAATAAATACAACAATGTAAATAGAGTGTCTCAAAATGCTCTGTTTATGACCCATTTAACTTTCTATACATATACTGTGGTCACATTGACCATGGAGCCTTTTCATAAGGCTTTCCTGAAGACGGTCTGAAACAAACAGGCAGATCTTCAAGCTTCTGTGCCTCATTATAACTAACCCGGCTTTTTTTGCTTTGCTGTAGAGTGCTTCAGATAAAATCTACTCCTTTTGTGTTGTGGCAATGAGCAAAAAGATAATAATAATCCAGGAGAGAGGTGATTGCCTATAAGTAACAGATTCTTCATCGGTTCCCTGATGTCCATATGGTGACAGTTTGGTACAAATACACAAACTATAACATCTCTAATAGCTGATGTTGGGCACATTTATTGTCACATTAGCAGGTATTAAGAAAGTAACACTGAAGCTCATGCATTAGAAACAAACTGTTATCTGCTGACACTTATCAATACATTGATTTCAGGCTGATTAATGAGAGATAGTCAGCAGAAAGCCACGGGCACTTCATGACTGACTGAGGAGTTGTTAGGATTCTTTTTCTGTGACTAAAATTGGTCGTATTAAACTCTAAGTGTTCACTATAAACATTCCTGTTGCCTTTCTTAAGATTCAAAGCCTAATTTTCTTTAACAACCCCTAAACACAGGAGTCATCTCTTGAATTTTTATTTTTTGAATGTGTCAGGACAAATCACAGAAAAGGTTTGTGGGTTTTGACATGTTGAAAACATCAAACAGCATGTTCCTGAAAACTGTTTGTCTCCATCAAGTCTCACAAAGCATCCTAAATCAAGACTAAAATCTCACAAAATCAGGTTTATAAACCAGAAACATTCTTTCAGAAGATGCGGTGTTAGGAAAAATAAAACTTTGTTTGTTTTGTTGCGTAATATTTTTTAGCACATTTTGTGTCTTTACAACTTCCCACAGAACTAAAAAGCAAACATAAATTTGATCAACTGTCCTTGAAAGTGTTGCTGTAAGAGAATTGTTCATATTAATGTAATAAAAATAGATGTAATGTGTTACACTGCTGCTGATATAGAAAATATAATTACATTACCAAAACCCTGCTGCCAAACTCTCATTTCTTACTGCCCCAGTTTATTTTCAAGCTCACTCAGGATTCCCTGACCTCCCTGAGGATTAGATTGGATTAATATTGTTTGTTTCTTCATAGTGATTTGCTACTTGTGGTTATTGGTTTTTGTTTGGTCTGGTGATTTTTAGAATAAAAGCATTTCCCCTCGAAATATATAAAAAAAAGAACTGTCTCTAATCATTTTTGTGTGCTTTGTATTTCTTTTGGCAGAAATGAACCAAAACAGTGGAGCTGCTTTCATTGTATTTCCCTGAGTGGTAACTGCTGCAAACACACACACATGGAAAGAAACACAACCAGATACGCAAAAATAAACAATACGCAGAGGGCGACACACACACACACACACTCAGACACATGGACAAATCAGACTGAGGCAGATTATTCTCCTCTCCCTCTAAAACAGGGATTAGTCAGCTGCTCCTCTAATAGAGAAACTGGCCTAAATAATTTATGTAACGCGTACACATACTAACACACTGCAAATGAGTTTTTTTTTTGAAAATTACAGAATGTTCCAGTGTGCTTTTGTTTCCTGAAAACTTAAAGACCACAAAACATTTTAAAAATGTTAATGACCTTTAATTTGATGAAGCAGCAGTTTTAATCAGTTTAGTGAATCTGATCTTTTTGAGTATCTAAAGGGGGTTAAACATACATGTTTAACATCTGGAATGGTTACAGGGAACCAGACGAAGAATGCAGCAGTCACGGGATATCAGCACTTCCATCTGTATGTTCAATTTAATTCACTTATAAAGCACCAAGTCACAACAAAACTCATCTCAGGGCACTGTACAAAAACATTCAGATGCATTAAAAAAAGCCAATTAGTAAACATTATCTATCTAAGGAAGTCAGCATATTGCAGTGAATTTTGACTTTGTTTCAGTCTCCCAGACTTCCAGGTTGATGCACATTTAATTAACTGTTTTTATTTAATGAAAAAATAAGTAAAAGAGACTACCTAAAGCATTCTGCATCAAAGCAAAGTAAGAAGAGTGAGTTCAGAAGCTTGAAGTACTGCCTGTTTTCTCTAAATTAATCTCTTATTAATGTGTGCAACATTATAATTTAGGATTTAATGCTTCACCACAGTAAGAAAGTGAGTTGTCATAAAGTGAGAACAAATACTGTGAACCTAAGCAAATCTCATTATGCACAAATCTGTATATACCCAGCACACTGAAAAGAGCATTTTACTTTCTAATAGTAGGATGAATAACAATGTCAGGCATAATGTGTGTATAAGTTTCAATATATGAACAAATGGTCCACAGAATACATTTATAAAAAAATCCTGTTTCTTCATTCAGGTGCTTTGGTCACAAGGTGCCTAAAGTACAGATCTGAATCACCTTTCCTTTTTGGTTCCTTTTGTTCACTTTTTATTGTTAAAAAGTTCAAGATAAACTGTTTTAAAGTAACAGAACATGATCTATACAGTTGTGCACATCAAAAATAATGCATCAGTACAGTTTGTGATTATTTTCTGAATGACTAGGAGACAGTTTGCAAAATGTCCTGTTTCTCTTTAAATGGTTGGACATGAAGGGATTATTTCATGAACAGTTTATCTGACTTAATAAATGTCTAAGTCAAACTGATCCTTGTCTTAGTCCCCTAACTCTGGTTCCTACATTTAACAGCCCAGAAGTGCCTCTATGCTCTTTAAAGACTGAAAGCTCATCTCTTAGGAGCCATTCTCACCATTTTTCTACAAAGGAACTACAGAGAGCATTCAGAGCAACTGCTTCACTGTCTGCGATGGAAACGGCACCGCATCAGATCACAAGACTCTACAGTGTGTAGTGAGGACTGCTGAAAAGATCATTGGAGTCTCTTTGCCTCCACCCAGAGAGACACCAGTGTTGTGGAAGACCCCCCTCACCCTTCACCAAACTATTTACCCTTCTGCCATCTGGGAAGAAGTACCAAAACATCCAGGTCCTCACAGCCAGACTGGGGGACAGTTTCTTCCCCCGAGCCATCAGGGACCAGACTAACAGCTGAAAACATTCAGCTGCTCCCTGTTTGCACATTTCACTGCATTTTTATACCTTACCTCTGATGCAGCTTTAAAGACGTTGGCACTGCTGTCTGAATTATCTGCCCTGTTTTGTTAGGTCATTATTATCTTGCAGCGACTCCACATTTCAACTAGTGCGCTCGTGATGAACAAGTGCTGCTCAATGTCATATTTGAGCATTGATTTAGTTTTGTTGATATCATCTTATACTGTATGTTACTGGGCCCTGCAAGGAACACTGGAGGCAAAGCAAACTCTTTGTGCAAACATACTTGGCAAGAAACAATTCTGGAAAAAAAAGCAATTTTTGTGAAATCTCATGTTTCTTTTGCAAAATCCTGCAGAAGCTTTCTGAGATCCCAAGTTATTCTGTCCTCTACTCTTACCCAAGCAGACATCTTTGGTTTGAGCAGCCACTGAGAACAATAAAAGCACCAATTCTTGCTGAATGCCACAAAACCAGTGATAAAATAAGAAAACTCACACAGTAAATTAAACCCAGTTACTATTTTGAGGTCCATTTGGTTGAAATTGATGCATAATCACCTGAATCTGCTTTTCGTGCTGTGTGCTCCTGGCACAGGGAACACAAATTCTGTCAGAGATAATTACCTTGGTGTACGTACTGTAGGCTACTTAAAAACGTTTGCCAGATCTTGCAAAAATACATTTCATTTATTAATTTATTTATTGCTTCCAATGTCCCTTGTGGGGCTAAGTAGCACCACAGCTCTTGAGAAATATTGTTTCATTTTACAATGAACCGTATCCCTCATATTTGTTTGAAATCAAAATAAATGCCTTCTTTACTTAAAGAAGTTCCTTTCTTTGCCTTTTTGTTCTTGCAAAAACAAAAAAGCTGCTGTTTGACTCCTGAGTAAGGTTATAATGACACCAAATGTTCAGAGAAAAACCAAAAAGTTAGCATGATCTTTGCTTTAGCTCCTGAAAGATGGAGTTATTTATTTTTTTACTCAGGTATTTTATTATGCATATACAGCTTGAGGAAACAGCTGGACTAGTTTACCTCAAGTAGCCTTCCCAGTGAGAAAACTCCTAATTGTCTGAGCTACAGGAGTGAATCATGATACTTTAGGAGATCCTGACAGAACCGGAAACAAAGACAAAAGACAGAGGTCACAGATGTGATAAAAGAAAGGAGAAAGCAGAAGGTTCTGGGTGAGAAAGAGCTGACAGATGCTCCAATCAAAGCAGAGGAGAGGAAATTACAGCCGTTTGCCAAGTTGTAGGAAAACAACAGAGATAAAAGGAGATGAAAATGAGGAAAAAAACTATGCTGGCAAGAAGGGAACATGCCATTCTCCACACCTCCCATTAGCCTTTTTTACTGTTTGAATACTTTGACAAAAACAACACCTGGTTTGTGATCATCCAGCTGACTGATCTGGTCCCACCACAACAATGTAAAAATTGGAAAAAGAACATAAAACCTAAATGTGATTACAGGTGTGAAGAGAGGAGCTCACACATGGAGAACATGTTAGCACATTCACTGGGTCTACATTTAGTTCGTAAATATCAAATCTTTCCAAGAATTGTTGTGATTTTTAGAAAATGAACCCATGAATGCAGACTACACATGACGAACTTGAAACTAAAAACAGTAAAACCCACTGAATTTCACCACTGAGCGTTGATTTAAACATGCCAAATCTACAGGGGGCTGTGTTTAAATCATCATCATTTATGATTGTTGATTTAAAACCGGCGATGGCGACGTAGAATGGCGGCGGCATTGTGCCTCCGTATCAGGAGAGACTGCTGGTGAAACCGGTTCCCTCCAAACGCTCCTTCTCCTTTGCAAGTCAACATATTGTAGCAGTTGGGTTTGTGAAAACAAAGAGGCAAAAAGCTTCTGAACCAAGGTAAAAATCAGGCCCTCTTTGATAGCAGACATTTTCCATTTTCTGCAGGGTCAAACACTAACAATCATCGCATATGTGACGTCAACACCACATTAGTTTTCACAGACTATAATGCATGGACCTTTAAATCTCTGGTCACCAAGGTCCACACGCAAACACAAAAATACAAAAACCGAGAATTCTCAAATCTTCTTTTGGTTCTATTAAACTGAGGATACGTGTGGATGAAAGGCCAATTCACATAAAAATTATTTGATTTACCAGATATTTGGCTACGTGTGGAGAAGGCATTAATCTGTCCCCGTTTGTTAAATAAAAGGTAAATAAAAGCATCTCCTATGAAGGAATACAGAATATAGGAGATGGTTTGATGTTTGTTCATCCACAGCTAAATTTGGAAAGCAACAAGAAAAGTTGTTTAAACTTTTTAAATACAGTCATAAAATTAAAAAATAAACCAAAACAGTTTCTACTAACTCTGAATTACAGAACAAATAAGATTTATAGTTTTTCTTGAAATATTGAAACTCCCACAGCCTGAAATTATCTCCAGGGTTGGTCATAATTCAAATATGAAAAAACAACACAAAACAAAACAAAAAAAAACAGATTTTATTTTCTCCCTGGTGCATCTTTGAATATCTGAGTCTGAATTGTTCAGTAAACTTTTTACCTTGTAGTTACAACCCATTGCCAGTAGGAGTGCTGCCTTCTCACCCCTCGTTCCCAATTCACCTTTACTTCATTTTTAATTTAAAATGTGCTGCCAGCTGATAAAGATAGCACTTCTTCCCAGCACTTTGTACTTTTTTTGATCTGTGGGAATGCATGTGACAGACTCAAGCAGAGCATCCGGGATCAAAACTAAAGTATCATAATACTTATCCTGGCTGATGTCTACGTAACAAGAAAAACACGTTGACCAGTGTTATCTTCTGTTGTGGTTTTATTAAGGCTGGTTTTGAACATGGCAGCACAGCAGGTACACAGAGTAAGCAGCAGGCCCCTTTCAGTTAGCTCACTTTGCTGCTGTTTCCAAACACTTCCACTGGAAACAATTGAACCCATCCTGAAGGCCAATGATCCCGAGGTACACCTCCTCAGAGTGGGACCCATATTTACTCAGGTTGGGGAAAGACCATCATCATCATCAAACGTGTTCAAAGATAAAAGCAACACAAACATGTGAAGAGAATCCTGGACTCCTGTCTGTTTTTCTTTACTCCTGACCTTTCAAGCATCTGTTTCTCCACTGCTCTCATTTATTTTCATCATTTTCCACTATCTTAATCCCCAGTTCCTGCATGTTCTCCATTTATCAACGTTAACCCAGGATCCAATTTTCTCCTCCTTCCCCTGCCTCTCAGTATTTGTTTTACAGTAGCCATCTGAATTCCTATTTTTAATATCTCCTTCATCACCAGCCCTCCCATGCAACAGCAGCTGATTCATTCCCAAAAATCCCTTTTGGTAAAAAGAGAACCTGCATCTCTCTAATTTGATTATTTTTTGCTTTTGTCCTGAAGCAATATCCTACCTATTGTTCCATCGTTTATTGTGTTTAATTTATGTATGAAACAGCTGATGTCTGGGCCAAAACTGAAACTTCTTATTGTTCAGTTTGATCTGCCACTTTTTCTTTTTATTTCTTGTATTGGGCTGCTGGCACCGTTGAAAGCCTTGGGTTCTACTCCCAAACCGCCTGCATGTTCTCCCTCTGCATGCACGGTTTTCTACAAATAATCTGTTTTTTTTTTTCCTTTTTCCTGTCCAAAAAAGCATGCATGTTAAATTATTTAGCAACTTTAAAGTTGGTTGCTTTTGTGTGGCCATGTGATGAACTGAGGAATAAAAAAAGGAAACTGGCACAAAAGTGGTTCCTGATATCTACAGACCAGTTAGGATCTGTTGTTTTTATCTCTATGTTGGTTTTATGGTCATGGTTCCCCGGGTGTTACTGTAGATCTGTGTATCCTTGTGTTTAGTTTATTCTCAGTGGTTTTCCCTTGTCAGCCTGCCACACCCATCTGCACCTGTCCCTAGTTTGTAATCAGTCACCTGTGTCCACACTCAGTTAATATTCTGTTCCTCAGCTTCCATTAATCACTGGTTCATTAATGCAGTTATGCTATCTGGTTCTCCTTGTTTCTCCCGCCTTGTGGTCTCGACGGTCTTCCTTCCTGTAAGCTTTTGTTTGCTGCCACGGCAGCTCTCTGTTTTGCTTTTTGAATGAATCAGTTTTCTTTGATCTCCTTGTGTCCGCCTGTATCCTGGGTTCAACCAACACGCCCTGTGACAAGACCAATAGTTCCCAAGGTTGGGGTCGGGACTCCACTTTGGTTCACAGACACCAAGTCTGGGATGCTTTACAGGCATCAAACTCAATTTAAAAATGAGGACTAATAACATACTTTTTGCCTTAACTGTTATGAGAAACAAAAACAGTTGTTGTGCTGGACTCAAGTAAACCAATTTAACCATTATACTATTGACCACTGTATATCAACCTTATTTCTTTTTTTATGATTAAAGAAGAGCATAAAATGATGACAAATTTAAAGCACCTGACAAACATGCTTAGTCATATTACATGATTAGAGACCAAATGTTTAAATATGTCTGTCAGTGGAAAACCTGCCTGTGTTTCCTCCCACTTAACTGACTCACATCAGTCAATTTTAACTGTTTCTGTGACATTTCATGAGAAACTGGTTGTTCTGAGCCAACGGCTTTTTCTCTTTTTGCTCTGGATTTATTTGAAGGCAAATTAGGTAAGAAAAAAAAGGTAAAACTACAGATTAAGCAAACAATGTAAGATTTTATGCAGATTCTCAGATTGGTAATAGCTGTGAAAATGGTTGATTACACTGAAACACGGGGCATGTTCAAAACCAAGAGGTCTTTCTGGTGATAATAACGGTGAAAAGACTTAATTTATTAAGAGTGAACTCGTTGGCACTGACTAATTTAAACGTTATATTGGATTTGCAATCCTGAAGTAGCAAATTATATCTGCTTAAAGACAATAAAAATAAAATAATTATAAAATTTATAAAAGTTATGATGTAAAGGTTTCTTTTATTTATTTTTTATTTTTGCTTTACTCTGTTTTTTGTGTTAACTCTGTTAGTTTATTTTAGATTGAGCATCAAATTCTACGTTTGGTAACACAAACTGAATAGTAAGGATATAGTCTTGGAGTTTTAGTTTTAGAGATTTGTTTGTGTTTGCCTGGTTACCCATGTAAACAATCAAGACAATTACAAGCTGCTCTCAGCCTTTATTAGAGCACCACATGTGTATTTATCTCTCTCACGGTCTGCTAATCACTCTTAATGCAGAATTAACTGAAAACTACACCACTGGTTTTAAGCTGAACTGAAATTAAATTAAAAAAAAAATGTCATGTCATGAATGTCATTTAGTTAAACATCCACACAACACTGCAGGGTCGGAGCGGTGCTTCTCTTTGATGTGACAGGAACCTGAGTTCTGATAGGAATTCCCACATCAGAGTTTATGGATCCAAGTCTGAGGAAGGTTTTTATCTTTCAGGAAGCCAAAAAATGAAACTTCGGTTGTATTTTCTATTCCAACAAATTCAACTATATTGTACTCGTATTCATCCACTCATTGAGGAATCACTGAATCTCAGCGGCTCAGCAGACGTCAGACCTCCACGGAAGAAGCCAAAAACACCCGAGTGGTTTCTTCAACATTAAGAATTACCAGAAAATATACTATTTTTTTTTTATTTTTTACTTAAAATTCCTACAAAAAACATTTTATGGCTATATTTTCACTGATGTTGGCTTCAAAACATGTTTCAGTTCAGCTTTAAATAACATTTAACAAAGTTCTACCTTTCATGAGTGTGCAGACATGTCAATCAACGTGCTATTAATGGTCAGCATCAATCGTGTTCTAGATTTTGTTGCGATAACAACCTTTTTGTTCACCTTTTAGATGAAGGATTGATTCTTTGATCCAAACTGTTGGATCCCCTTGAGTATAAAGCAGCAGAGACATGCAGACGACCTTCAGAGAGAATAAACTCAGCTGCTTTTTCTGATCTCAACTCTTGACAGTTATTTCTGCCTTCACACAAAGTGCAGATAGAACATGACTACCTGTGAAAAAAAGACCAAAAATAGAAAAAAACAAACAAACAAATGGAAAACAGTTCAAGCAAAACATCACAGAGTGTGAAATGGAGATTTTGCCAAAACAATTAAATTTTCTGATTTTGTTTTCTCTGATTAGATTTGTTTTCTTCTCTTCTTTCATACGACTTCAAACAGAAATGTTGGTCTAGGAAAAACAAACCAATGTGGATCAACCTGGGTCACTTTCTTTTTTTCAGCTGTGTCCAACACTTTGTTGCCTGTCTTCCTCCTATAGTGTCTTACTCTATCAAAGAGCAATTAAATGGGACAAGTCTTTTTATATCAATGGAACTAATATCACTAAGCAGCCTCCTCTCAGGGATCATTAGAGAAGCTCGTTAGCAGAGTCTTTTCTGCCTGTTTGTTACATACAGTACAATTTAAAACTCTGTTGTTCATCCATCCATTGATTTGATATCCATTAATTTATCACATCTTGATTAATTTCTCAGAGACATTAAGTGGACAAACCTCACACTAAAGATTTTAGCCCACCCTTCTTATGCTTTAGAAAAAGAACAGTCTACCAGCTACCCACAAGCACACCCAGAAGCTTTTAAGAGTCCTTGTGTTAAGAAATTACCATAAACAATGAACATAACTCTGAGAGTTTTCTAAAATTATTTGCATCAGATTTTTTTTCTAACATGGCTGCTATGATTTGTTTTTATACAGCTGAAACAGCAGTTAGGTCCCACACCAATATTGTCACAATCCTGTATGTATGAAGCCGGTGTGCCAGTCCTGCTTCAAATTCTTGACAAACAGACCACATCGGTGCGTTTGGACCCCACGTCATGGATACACGGACTCCCCCACACCCACCTGGGACCCTGACACACTGACACAACAATGATAAACTACTGTGACCTTCACTACAAGAGTTTTTGCATCCTCAAAGCTATTGTGAACGTAACACATTACCTCACCAAGGTTCTGCAAAGACCAGCTATGTTCTGGCAGATTATTTTACATCGTAGCGAGGTCATCATCCGGCTTTCAGCTTTGTACAGCTTTGTGTTGTAGTTCTGTCTGAAGGTTTTAAATATGTTCATGGGGTAAGAAAACTACAAGCAACATCATGCAGCAGTTCTGACAGAAGAAATTTATTAAAATATGCAACCGAAGTCTACAAGAAGATGTCTTTCAAACAGAGTTTTGATTTTAAAATGCCATTTTGGTCCCTAAGAAGGTCTAATTTCAACTGAATATTCTGTACTGTGTCTTTATCTGCATATTTGAGCTTCATTTTGTTTTTTAATTTGAACATTATAAGATGTGTAGTGTGATGGTTGGACAACATCCAAATGTTGCATCCTTTCAAATTTATAAAAACAGACTGGGTGGGTGCTTTTTACTTATCTTTTAAAAATGATTAAAGATGAGAAGGCTTTATTAGCCCCCCTGACCCCATCTCAAAGACATTAGTAGACTACAGTACAGACTTTGGTTAATGCGGAAACACATTAAGGTGTAGTTTAACCCTGACAGTTTTATAAAGAGAGATGAACATGACCACTTCCAAAGGGGAAAAGCATGTTATTGATCTGCTAACTTGGCAAACAACTCAGCCTAAAGTATATCGGGGATGTCAGACTGCAGCTAACAATTGGGATTTTGTGGGATCTCTTTCCAACAGCCTGCTGACTGATGGTTGTTTCTCTGTGGAGAGGGAGCACAGAAATAAAAGCCATGTTATTGATCAGCTCAATATATGAGCACTCATAACTTCTCAGCACTGAATACTTTGTTTCTAAGAGCTGAAAAGCCTCTGAAAATCTAATTTAGGAGCCGGCCGTTTGCTTATGCTGCACAGTTTTGAGGTCCATTAAAAAGGAATGAAGTTTCAGCAAAGATGTCAAATGTTTTCACTCAGAAATGGTCTTTGACAAAAGAAGTGAAGCTTCAACAAAGGAGAATCTGTTACAGATTATTCTTACATGTTTATCTTAAACATATGATTCTTTGACGAAAACAATGATTTTACATTTATAGAAAGATCATTTAGCTGCCTTGGTACCTGCTGCATGTTCTGGTGTTTACCAGATAAGGTTAGATTACAGCTCAGTACATCTATTAGATATTCATACTTCCAGTATAAATACCAGAAATATTTATACAGAATAAAACATCATTATTGTGTAGTAATCCTTGTAGCTTTGCAGGTTATATTAAACCCTCAAATGACTGATCTTTAATAACATTTTTAGAACTAAATTATCTGTACAGTTAAACTAAATTGAAGGATAGTTGGCTGTTTGAGACAACATATGTTGGCCGGGAGACTTCCTGTTGTGCCCAGATATCGTTGCCTTTTAGGAAAAAAATAAGTTTTATGGAAACAAGTAAAGCTGAGTTTCAACAATCATTGTGAAGCTTTCTGCTAGTGATAAATGTATGATGTATGAATATGGTGATGTTTTCAATGCAAACATCAACAGTACATAACTTTGTGAGGTTCAGGTTGATTTATTTATGGTTTGTTGTGATGGTTCCTTTGCAATGGATAACTTTTTAAAGCATCTACAGTTTTACTGTAAAGCTTTCTGATGCCCTGAGCAGAGAAATGACAAAAACAACAACAAATTCATTCATAAAGACAAAAATAAATACATTTCACAACAGAAGGCAAAGGTGAGGAATAAAGTTTGTACTTTTATCCGCGTGCATGTGTTCATTTGTCTGTCATGTTAGCAACATATCACACGAACCAGTGGATAATTTTATTGAAACTCTCTGAAAGTAACAGTTTCATAAAACTGCTTACTTTTTAGAGTCAAACTGATTTAAGAAAACTACCGCAGCTAACTGACCTTAGCAAACAAAAACTGGTCATTTTTACAGATATTGACTTAGAGTCATCCCCAGTATGAACAGATCACACAAGACCTTTGTTTAAAATCTATGCAAGGTAGCCAGAGATATGCATTTCCTTAAGAAATACTGGTTTCATTTGTTTGGATACATCCACTAAACTTACCTAATGCTGTCATTTCTGAGTTCAAAACTCTGACATTAAAGTCATATGGTGACACTTATTCCTTTAATGCTAGGCCTACAACTCTAAATCAGCTCAGGGTTTTTTTAATAAATTATTAATATTCATCCTGATGTGTTTTTTAATCTTTAAATCCCCGTGGTTTAAAAATTTGTACACTCTAAAGGTTAAGTGTCTAAATGTGGATGAGGTGTATGTAACACCTAATGGAAGATGAATCAACAAGACGCTTTTTAAATCCTGTGAGAAAAAAAACCTGAGGAAGATAAGCAGCGTTGAGTGAATAGGCTGAAAGCATTAGATGCTTGTTAACATGCCTTTAGATAAACACATTAAACCATATCAGACACGTGCTCTGGATAAAGAGGTCCGCTCTCAAACACACTCGTCAGCTTCACCTCCTCTCACAACTTTAAGAAGAGAATCTAAATCACACCTGCAGACAGAGAGGTGCTAGACTTTTCCAAACACATTTAGTGCAAACGAAGCAGAGGACCAAACAAAAGGGAACATAAAGAAACTAAGGTGTGACAAGATGCAAAGAAAGCATCACCTTCATGTGTTTGTTTGTCGAAGCGACTCTGCGTCTTGAAGAGACCTCAGCAGTCCGAGCCGAGCAGGCAGAGGAGGGGTGAAGAAGATCAAGAGTGTGTGGGCGTGAGCCAAACATCTTTATGTACAGTATGTTTACTGCAGTGTGCAGCGTATGCAGCCGAGCCTTTGGATCCTGTGTAGGTGGTTGTTGTGTTTCTCCTGTATGGGTCAAATTAACTCTGTGTGTGTGTGTGTGTGTGTGTGGTTAGTGTGGGGGTGTGCACAGCTGTGTGTGTTTTCGATATGAAAACGCACCATCTGTAGTAAAACTAAGCTCGGTTTAAATAATGTCAGTCATCCCAGAGGATCACCATGGCAACAGTGTCATAATCTCTTCTGCTAAACTGAGATATTGTTACTCGATTCTTCATTTCTCATGAAGTGGATCCATGGAGCTAAAACAAATGAGGAGCTTTATTTAGAATTTGAAGACCTTTCCTTGGTTTATCAGTAAATATGGTTTCATTTGAAGCAGAGATTTTCTAATCAGGTGTCTGTGGTTTCAAATAAAACTAGCATTTTGTGAAGGAAGGTGAATTGCCTGCTGTCTTGTACGCCCAAGTTTAAAAGAAGACTTTGCATGATCTGTTAGCACCTGAAGCATGTGATGGGGATACAACTTAACTACTACAACACCAACCTTTAGCTCAATATCTGCAACACCGACTGAGTTGTAGCCATTTTTGTGTTTGCTAAAGTCTGATTAACTGCATCCAATTTATGTCAGGTTTACTCCTAAAGCAGAACATCCAATAATAACTTCACTGATTCATTTAACTGTTACCAGACAGACAGACTGTCAAAAACTCAAGCAATTACATTATTGCCTTTCTTTCATGACGGCAGGTGATAAAAAAAAAACAATTTAATTTTAGTTTTAATAGGAAAAATCATCTGGATTTTTGCAATCCCAGAATGAATCTTGATTTATGCATCTTTTAAGTCATGCATTTAATTGTTTTCTGTTTGCTAAATGGTCTAATAACCACACCTATTTAACAGTTTACACATTTACATTTTTGCTAGTTTTAAAAAACTTTAAACAAAAAACAACATAAAAATCAAAGAATCTTAAAAAACATCTTAACTGAGAACTTTAGGTAAATTATTTCTGATGTTCAAACATAATTCCATAGGTTGTTTAAACTAAAATCCTTATGATCTATTTTTTAGTAGTTTGCAGAAAATAGTAACTTAATAACATCTACTATAACTGCTTTAGGTCATATTATCTTTTATTCAAAGCAAGCAATGTTTTAACATTTCTAGCAGATTTAAAAAACCTTTCATCCAGTTATCAAATAAACTGAATAATATGAATTAAACTACATAGAATAACAGATAGAACTTTTCATCTCTATAAAAGATTTTTTTCCAGTATTGCAGTGTCTTTGCTGCATCTCTAGTCACCAAAACCTAATAAAACATGACACAAATCACCATGATAATCATTAGATGTTGCATGTTGGCATTTAAACCGGGTTCAGAATAGTAATGTCTCTGATAAACCATTTAAATTGGTTATTTTCCCTTTAAATGTTGGCCAGAAATCATTGTAATCCTGTAAAGCAGTCACCTGCTCTGCTTTATTGGGCGTTTTATGAGCGACGCGTCAGTGCAGAGAAAAGTACAACCCAATGAGTGCATAATGACAGAGTTTTATCTAATAATACCTGCAGCACTTTAGCTGATAGTCCAGCCACCTCTTCTACCATCAGAAAAAACACATTAGCATTTTTATGGCACAGCGTTGTACACAAATGTCATCATCGGGTGTTTATCCTCACATCAGCAAGGACAGAAACCCAAAGATTTGTTTTCTGTTGGAATAATTTTATTGTGTGGTGATGGAGCCAGTCAGGTTATATCAGCTAAAGACATTAAATCAATAAACACAAGGTTATCAGTTTAACTTGAGAAAATCCTTCATCCATGGTTTGAAATATGGGGTAAATATTGTTTATCCCACCACCACCACCACCACCTGCACACACACACACAGTTTCTGTGTTCCATATCATCCAGAATCATTTTACACTTTATTTCTCATATCTATAGAAGAATTGGATATTGTGTCCATGACCCCCCTGCTGTTAATTTTACCATTAGCTGAATCTACCATCCTGAAGAAGAACATTGGACTTTAATTGGTCTTGACATGTGCATTTCAAACAGACTTTACATCAGTAGAGTCTGGTGCTCTTCTAAACCAGAGCAAAGCTGCAAAAGTAACATTTGTTGGAAGCGTGACCTGACCTGGAGCCATGAAGTCTGGATTATTATTCTCTGGGTTTCAGGAATTCAGAATCTTTAGCAGAATCACTTCAACAATAAGATGAAGTCAGGAAATCTAAGGCAAGCATTTTCCTGGAAACCATCAGAATCAGTGCAGATTTAATAATAAGTGCAAGACATAAAGTGCAGTAAATCAATAAAATGTCTTTGTAATGGACTCAGTTGTTTAAGTGTCTGTTGAACTTGTTAAGACAAAAACAAAAAAAAAACAAACACAACACATAAAAACACAAACAGATACCAAACCTCAGTTCTGAAAATAAATTTGCACCCAGAAGAAGCCTAAATAATGGAGATATTTTTAGCTCGTGGTTTTAGGCAGCTTTAGCAGGAAATGTTTTGGTACGTGATGGAGCGCTCATAGAGTTTGAACAGATGGAGATTCTGTCGAGAGAGCTGATCCGGCGTAATGAAAGCTTACATGACCGTTCAATCTTAGTTAAATGGACAACAGAAAACAGCATGAAGGGGGGAGGAGCTTGGGACGGTGGCGTGAGCCGCCGCAGCGGACAGCTTGGACTCCAGCAAACAGTTGTAATGTCTGAGCACGCTCCAATTAATTCAACAAGATCTTGTGTCGTGATTCAGATTGGTCCAGTTAGACAGTTAAATTCAGTCACAGTTTGGGGTTTTATCTTCACGTTTAGACGTTTTATTTTGACGATTGAACGGTGTGTGTGAAAGCTAACACAAGGGAGCAGAAATTGTATTAGCTTTCACACACAGCGATCATCCCAGCTGTCCTCATGCAGTAATCACCTCGCCCAGTTCTCATACTCCTGCTTTCCTCATGTTCAGTGTGAAAACATACATACTTCCTTTTTATACTCCTGGTTTCACTCAACTGCATCTCTGGGTTTTCATCTTTATTTAATGCAGTCAAATACAGATCAGACAACTATTTCACAAACAACGATGACTGAAGGAGCAGTGAATCCACTGAAAGCCACACAGCGGAGATGACTGACGACAGATCTGACAGACGCTGGATCTGACAGGTGACAGATGAGTAATGTCTGGTGACAAGTTGACTTAGAGGTCAGAAAATGACCAAGGGCATCACAGTTAAACAAAATGAAGTGCCAAAACAGATCTAGAAACAAAAACTATACAATAATGTACAAGAACCTTAATACCTAACCACCGAGCATAAAAGCATCAACCTTTATGTTTAACCTGAGCCGTCCCTGACCGGAGACAGACTGGAGACGTTAGTGAGACAGGTGAGCACTTCTTGTAGATCAGTTGCAGCCCCCACCACCAGCAGAATGACTTGTAAAGGTTTTCTAATGGGGTCAGCCAGCTCTGCCCTCATTCCCACAGCCCGAGAATCATTACCAGACAGCAGCATGAAGTCCATCAGTCCAAAGAGCCGAGCTATTTCTTCCCACACCATCATGTACAATGCATGAGAGATTACTGAGCCTACATCAGGATCAGGACACACATCCTGGATTTACACAAAGAAAAGCAGAAAAACACAGCCATTACTGCAGGAGATTATAAACATACCGCTCAGGGTCAGGCTGCCTGCAGAAAATAACATCTCACAACTTCATAGATGAAAGAAAAAAAGCATTTATGAAACTTTTCGTGTGAATGATCACTGAATGACATCTGCAGCCACAAAGATGATCTTTCACCTCTCCTGTAATGACCATCATGATGGCAGAGAGGTGAAGATGAGAGGAAGAAACAAGCAAACCGCAGTGATTCATGTACTTGATGTCAGGCTGGGAGCTGTGGGGACGAAATGATGCAGAGATGAGAATGAGAGGTGACGGAGGGGTCAGGGTGAGAAAAGAGGGAGGGGCAGAGATTGGACAAGGGTAAATCTGAGGTGGGGGATGTCACAGGTGTGTGTTTGTGAAGAATAGACAAGGACTACAATAGACAAGAAACACAAGGACACAAAAGAATAGATGTGAGAAGGGAGGTGACAGAGAAAGGACTGCTTAAGGAATGACAGAGTTAGAAGGTTTGAGATTGGATGGAGGTGGTGAGGGGGAGGTGATGAAGAGATGTGGAGCTGAATGAGATGGAGAGAAAAGTGACAGGGCCATTCAGAAGCAATTTTAAGAGCTGTGTCAAAAACATGAAATGTAGGAAGAAAACAAAGATGTCAACAGAGTAAAATAAAAGGAAAATAAAGAAGTTAGAAATAAAAAGATAAATAAAAAAGAAGGATGTATGCACGGGTGGATGGATGCATGGTCCAAAGGCTTAACCAGAAAAATAATTGTGTGTTCCGATCTAATGTGGCCCGATCCAGGCCGGCTCGGCACACTGACCCGGCTGCTCTGTGACACTTTGACCTTAAAGCTCTCAGGTCTCTTTGGCACAGCTGGCTGGGCTGAACAGATGTTGAAGGATTAGCTTCTGGTTGTGGGCTTCATCTTTATTTTAGTCTTACCTAAAACAACATGAGACTCTCAACTTTGGGTCAAAGTTACACGGAACACATATTTGATTTGTGGTGGTAAACTCTGCAAACAAACAAATCCACAGTTAAAGTTTGGACTTATAGACATTTTAATTTAAAGAATTGGCTAGTTTTATTTATGAAATAAACAAATAAGACAAAGGAATAAAAAAATAGGAATAAGGAAAAGTATGCTTGACCAATGATGCATATTAATAATAATCATTATTGACACACCATGTCAGTTAAATGAAAAAAAAAAAGCAGGCATTAAAACAAAATTTAGAGAAAAATGGACAATTTATAAAGAATTGAAGTGATTGGGGTGAAAGGGACAAATAAATGCTGCATGGTATGTATAATACTTCTTGAATAGTTTTTTGGTAATAATTCAGGATGGCTTTTGAAAACAAATCCTGCTGGAGAACAAAGAGAAAGAAGGCTTGCCAAAGGCACTGGGAGCAAAGATCTTGTGTTAAAGTCCTTTGGGGTTAAACCTTTGATGTAAAGGAGGTGAGGAGGGAAATCAAGCATAAAATAGTAAAAAACAAACAAACAAACAAACAAAAACTGAGTGATTTCCATTGAGCAAAAAGCAAGCTCCTGACCTCCCTCCCTTGTGAATTTTTTGCATCATAACCCAAAGTTCAAGGCTGTGAGACACGCAAGAAAGGTTCTCCTCTAAGATCCTGCAGAACCCTCCTTTCCAGTCAGCTCTTCAACGTGCATCTGAAGACAAGAATCCTCCATAGTGGCACAGAAGAATGAATTCTGGGTCACGGAATGAAAGAGGATGTAAGGTAGCGTTCGTTATCAGACAGAGGTGACTGAGGAAATGTAGTTTCTAAATGAAACATCCTGGTTCTGTATCTGAAAAGACACCATCCATTCAAGATGATGTTTGAGGCAAGTTTTGAACAAATGAATGAGCAAAGACAACCTGGAGCCTAATAAACCCTAAAGTGGATGACTCAGAGATAATGTCTTGTTTATTTGCTTACTAAGAGAACAGAACACATTTAGCATACTTTGCATTAACTAAGTTAGTTAAAAACATGCAGAAACCACATTTAGACACAGAAGTAAGGCAAGAAAAAGGAAAGGAAATGAAGATTTGGCTGCAGAAAGGACAAGGTGAGTGGAAAATTCACTCTGTCTCTCTTATATAAGCTGTAGGAGCCTCTAAGACTTTATTTTCTGTTCTTGTGCTCGGGGTGCTCTGTGCTTTCCTCCAAGAGGTGAAAGTGAGGGACTTGTTGCAGCATCTCCTCAGCTCTCCCATGGGCAGATTTCTACCATGAGTGGGAGCAGCTTTGCAGCCTTTTTCTCTCATGTTTGAGTAAAACTGGATAAGAATTGCAGAAAAGAAAACCTAAAGAGCATCCTCTCAGTCAAACGCACCGACGTGATCTCATCACATCTGAGTCTGCTGGAACCCGATACTTTCATTATGATTCAAAGAGGCTGTAATGCAATGATAAAATGATTATTAATGTAGTTTGATGAATATTACATGTTTATTAACTGCTGAAAAAGAATCTCTTATGACTAATTCACAAATAAAAGTATACAGATATTATAAAATGTTAACAGATGTATTTTCTCAACTGTGTTACAAATCATTTTACGTTAAGCATCATTTTACTGTCCTATAATCCAGCTGAACGGGGGTTACACCTGTGAACCTGGATCTGAGCCCCCTCCTCTGTTTTTGTCTTCTCTGAGACAAACGAAAAGGAAAACCTTGATGGATGACTTATCATTTCTCCACAGAAGGGTCAGGAAACCAAGAGAAAAGGAAGAAAACTCTCTTGCTTTCATCGGGGAGACTACAGAAAATGGAGTCGCTGTAAACCTTGTCCTTTATATCTGAAATAAATGTGCAATTCAAAAATAAATGACTGACAGCATACGGCTCAGTGTACAACAACACAAGTTTAAATTTTAAAGCAGAACGCTGAGTTAGATTTGCTGTAAGGCAAACTGATGTCAGCGTTTCTGGCATCTGAAAGGTAAGGAGAAGTAAGCGGCTAAATAAGTGATATTTGCAGTTAATTAACCTTCCCATCAACTTGTAACCCCACTTTGTACCCAGCAGCTGTCATTCTGTATCAGCTGGGTACAAATACACCTAACATATGCATATATCCATGTACGCAAACATCCCTGCATGCACTGCGACCCTGCATAGACTTATTAATGCAGAGGCACCAGCTACTCACAATAAAGCTGTGGTTTATTTTACAATCAAAAAAAGAGCAATTTTCATGACACAGTGATAAGCCAGACAATTTTAAAAGTGGACTCCAGTACAATAAATCATCTACATTGAGACGTGTGTAATGGTTCGATCACGATGTGTAAAATATGCATGTGCCACGCACGGACTCTCCACAGCGAAGGTGGTTTAAAGCAGAAATACAGAGAAATCACAATCTATCCTACTTGTGTTTTCAGGCAAACATTATTGTAAATATTCATATATTTTTAGAAGTTTAAAGTCTACTTTGAATGGAACAATGTTTTAAAATTTATTCCGTCCTGACATCTGGGGTTATTCAGAAAACATCCAATGCTTCAAAGGCCTGGGCCGGGGGGAAACCAAATATTTCAGCGGTCTGAAATAATATAACATAACATAACATGGGAAGAAATTAATTTACCAACAAGTCCTTAACTGTGTTTATTCATCTCATCATGGACAACAAGTCCTGCAGATTTGGAAACATTTGCTCTCTTTTTGCCAAAGTTACCAGGGGGGAGGAACCAAATATTTTAGCTGAAATAATCGGTTCCCCCTCCAAAACATGGGAACAAATTAATTAACGAACAAGTCCTTAAGTGTGTAACCACACTGATAATAACTGAATATAACAAAACATGGTTACAGCGCCAGTACAAAATGGACCTAAAGGTCTGGAGACAAGAACTTTTCTGAGAATAAAAAAAATTGTAACAAAGTTATAAGAACACCTGCACTACAGAAAATTTTTCTGTAAATTTTTAAACATTATTTTAAATAAAATTGTTAATTCTTCATGTTAATTTGCTTTAAACCTCCAACAGAGTCTGAATTTGCAATAAATGTTGGTCTTAATTAGAAATAACTCTGTAAGCTGTGAGGGTTTTATAGTTTCTGTCCAGGTGGGGAATTTATTCTGCAGATTCATCTTGAAAATAATAAAAAATTCCTTAAAATTCATTATGGATTAAAAACAGATGTAAACCACAGCAACAAGGATCATACACCTGTATTCATGTAGCACAGAAACACTAATCTTTAGCTAACAGTTAACACTTAGAGTACTGAACATGAACAGATAGAATGAGTGTGAAAGTGTGTCAGATTTTAATCTGTGTTCAGTCTGTTTGCCTGCAGATGTAATGAAGCCAATAAAGGCTGAAATAATAACCTCTTTCTTTCTCACTAAAGGTTGTGATTTAGTTGTGAAATTGCATTCAGGTATTTTCTGCAGCTGACCTATCACTATGTTTGAGACTTCAGCAGAAAACCAAGCATTTCTAGAAAAGAAAATTAGTTAAGATTTAATGATATTGTTGAAGCAAATAATTCTTTAAAACAAAGAAAGAGTTGTTAAAATTAACACAAAGCTAGTTGTAGAGATCGTGATTTCAGTCTATCAAAGCCACGGCAAAAAGTTACAAAATAAATCCACTAAAAAAATAAAAAAGCAGCTAAATTTACCTTCTTCTCTTACATTTCTCCTGTTGCCAACTGCTCTAAATAAATCTTTCCAAAGTGCTGAGGGAATCCTTCTGGCCTTCAGAGGACAGACGGAGGAGGAGTTGAAGGCGATGAGAAAAGATTCCACAATCAATATCTGATTTCTAATTCCACAGCTCTTGTTCTTAATAGATGGGCAGAGTTTCAGCGCCAAACGGCTCACTCATCCAGAACCTTCTATTGAAGGGATAACTACCCCCTCTGCAGAAATTAACCTTTTTTACTCTGTTGGAGAAGACATGAAGAGAGGACAGAAGGACAACCACATCGGAACTTTTATTTATTTATGTAATTCTAGGTGAACTCTTTATTTATCTATCAGTCCATTATCTGCCATTTGTTCAGAGTCAGCTCACGGAAGCAGCAGCTTGAGCAGCGATGTCCAGACATCTCTTTCCACAGCCACCTCTTCCAGCTCTTCTGGGAGGATTCCAAGGGTTTCCCAGGCCAGCTGAGAGACACGGTGTCCCCGCCGTGTCCTGGGTCTTCCCCAGAGTCTTCTCCCAGTTTGCTCAGAACACGTCTCCAGGGAGGCGTCCAGGTGGTATCCTTACCGGACGCTCGAACCACCTCAGCTGACTCCTGTTTAACTGCTAACTCCTAAAAGTAGCCTTGTACCTTCACCTCACTTTTTCGTACCTGTCTGTATTTCTACAGCATGTTGAGATATGTAGTTGTAAAAATAACATCAACATTGCTGTTTTATGTGATCTCCAGCAATTTCAAGTGTATTCATTGGTCATAATATGAACTATAAAATGTGACATGTACCTCACGTATACGCCATGATAAAAAGCTACATAACACAATTATGTTATGTCTAACCTGCCACGATATTGTGGCATACTTGTGATTATTTTATGAGTACAAGGCATTGCCATTGCATGTTTTTGTATCTGTCTCATTATAGCTGAGCATCAGGGGTGTAATTCTTTGTCTTTTTGTTAAATGTACCATATAAACACAATGCTGGTCTTGCTGTTTTGTTGGAATATATGTGGCATTGTACAACAATGTCTACATTGTTCTTTTGTACCTGTTGTGTACTGTATTTGATCACATGATGGGTACTAATGAAAGATTTATTCTTATTCTATGTTAACACCACCACATACAGGCCTGGCAAAGATAATATAGTGTTTTGGGTAATTTTCTATGTTTTCATGTAGATCAAACATTTCTAGAAAAAATGCAGAGTTTATAAGAATACTTTTAAAGACAGCATTTCTGCATGGACAAGGCCCCAGACTGAGATATGCAAGAGAAGAATAACAAAGAGCAGTTAGTGAGAAAGAAAAAGGCTAAGGAGATGGTGGAGCTAATGGCTAGATGCTGACACACTTAAACATTACCACAGGCTCACAGAAGAACGAGGATGGGAAGATGCTGCTGAACGCCACAGCAACAAGAAATGGAAAACAAAAGGCCACAAAGACAACAAGATATTAATGTCACAGCAGTGTAACATATGTCATGCTTATGCTGTAATGTGATGGTGTTGCCTCATGAAAATCAATAAAAGTGAAGTAACTAAATGTCAGCATTTCCAATAACTGGATATCTGTGTCCAGCCACCAGTTCAGGACAACACTGTTGTTGTATTCTGCAATCAACTGCAATCCATTTAAATAAATATAAACCAATCAGCATGTGTTTCCACTGTCTGTGAGAACAGACGGATCATTCTGCATCCCTGTCACATCGTCACAGAGATACTGTACATCTGACCATATGGCTGAATTAGGATGTTATCACATGGTGTGGAAAAGTGCTTCATTGACTGCAGCTTTGTTTTAACTAATTCACATGTTCTTTAAAGATTTTTAGCTCCAAATCAGTCGGAAACAAACCTTCCACATGGATCCAGGTCTGCTGTCAGAAGAGTTTAACTGTAAAATATTCAGTAATGTATATAAACGAGAATCATTAATGTTTAAAGACCTTATTATAACAAGTACAATGAAAACTTTCTATGCTTATCTGCAGCAGAGCCTTACTAAAGTCATAAAGAAGCACTGGCATGCAAAGATTCTCCTTCATTTGTTTCAGGAGCAGTGAATATGTGGGTATATTCACACTTCAGATAAAGTGAGATGTGTAATTTGGCCAACTGTGTGACTATATAAGCCTTAAAGACTAGTTAAACACCTCAGATTGTCTCCTTTGAAAAAAAAAACATAATGACACCTAATATAGGAGGGAATTTATATAGTGTTTAATAGGCACCTGCATCAGGATCATTCTGTAGTTTCTGCACTGAATACATTTATGATTGCTTCCAGGGGGAATTGAATCTACTGAGCTGCAGCACAGCGAGAACAAAGGTTTCACTTTCACCTGCATGCTGCATATTCTGCGCTGACTAAAGAAACTCAAATCAGTTTTTTGAAGAATAAGTACAAAGCCTTTAGGTCAGTTAAGATTTTCATATTTTATTCAGATGTTTACTCACACTGTTTATTGATCTTATGCTGTTAATGAATGTAGCCCTTATAGGTATTCAAACCTACATTTCTGTGGTGCTGCAGCGATTTTTAAAGCAACTTTACATCATTTGAATGACAGAAATATTTAATAAGACATTTATTAAAAGCAGCATTCCTTGAAAGAATGCATTCCCCTGCCACCTCGTATGCCAAAGTTTAAATTAAAGATTTTGAGTGATCTGTTAGTACTCAGAGTTATCTGTTGGAGACGACTGTTGCAGCTACTACCACATCTAATCTGAGTTATAGTCACCTTTGTGTTTGCTAAAGTCAGTAGCTGTTGCGGCCATTTTGAACTGGTTTGACTCCAAATGTTAACCAGTTGTTTACATCCATTGATTACTTTGTGAGTTTCAATAAAAACTGTCAAGTGCTTCATGAGATATTCAGCTAAAGACAGGTAAATCAATCAGACACCATTTATTGCAATAAAAATTGAGGAAAATGTATTCATTTTCTATTAGGTATATTAGGGTTTTGCAAAAAGTTTGCAATATCTATTGCAGAAAGGACAAGCATCAGTCAAAGTCAACTTTAGTGTTATTGTCGCCGGTGGGTGAAAAGTCTGATCCTGGAGTAGCAATCATGACTGCAGATTTCCCAGGTGGAGGTAGACACAGCTCTAATCGAAATGCAGCAGTCTTTTCTTTTGGCATGTTTGGCTTTATCTGTGCTGCAGAGGCTGTCATCACCAGCTGTTTTATAATTCTGTAAGGCCCTTCTCCACATCGAGCGGTCAGCTGCTAGGTCCTCCCAGGAGTTAAAGCACACAACCTTCAGGTCTCGCTTGCACATGTGAGGACAACCAGCTTTTCTTCTTCCTGTTACTAGTTCACTATGTCCTTTGGGATGTGCCCATCATCTATGTGACCCACATGACCTAACCAGTGCTGGACAGGACCTCTGTGTTAGGAACTTTGGTTTGCATGATGTGCAGGACGCAGCAAAGGCACCGCTGGTGGAAGGTGCGAGCCTCTTCTCCTGCATAGGTGGTCCAGGTCTTCTCACTAATATAACAGTGTGCTGAGGACACAGGCATTGTACATACTGTTGTGTAGCTTGAATTATTCCAACTTAAGTGTTTTTTTCAGTGCACCTGCATTGGAATACACCAAAAACTAGAGATTTCTTTAGTTATTTTTGAGGCATTTTAAAGTCTGTAGAGAAAGAAACACAAAACATATAAAGTGAAGCAACCGGGTTGGAATCTGGGGCAAGTTCTCAATTCTGTAAGCTAGAAAGCACCAAAAGAGACTCTTTTTTTTTAGTTGAACTTTATTGCAGTTATTTCCGACACTGAAGAAAAGCTTTTGTGTGCCGCTCTGTTAGCAGCCTTACAAAAAGGAGTCGGCAGAGAGCTGCTGAAAGGTGGAGTCTCTCAGTTAAAGTGTAGCTCTTCCTCAGAGTTAAATCTAACAAGAAAAGGAAGAACGACAGAGATGCACAAACTTTGAGCAGCAATCAGTAACTGAGACCAGGAAGAGTGAAAGCTCAAAGGGCTCTCGCTGAGGGAGAAGAAGCACAGGTGGGCCTGGCAGCAGCAGAGTTGTTCTCTGTCTGAGAGAGACGAGTCCAGTCCAACAAGACTGTGGCTTCAGAAACGATTCATTTCTGCAGCACATGTTATTTTATTCAGCAAGAATTTCTTTTTCCTCTGTCTTTACTGAACTTTTACATTTCTCATCAAGTCACCTTGTAGAAATAGTTTCCAATTATTTGTTGAATTAAGTAATGTGACACCTTTATTGTGAAGTATTGTAGTTTAAAGTTATTCATTGCAAAACCATAAATACTGGACAAATTAAATAAACAAAACAAAGAAAAAAGCTTGTCAAATATGTTTCTCATATCGATGGGTAAAGTGTCCTTTAATTAATCTGGTATGACCAGATGCCAGCTACCAGGCACAGTGTGTCTGTACGACATCCACCACCCGGCTTGATCCCCGATGTTTATTCTTGACGTTTGTCTTCCTTCTCTTTTCTTTGACATTAAGCAGCGGATTCAGTCTTGTACACCTAAACGTCTTCTCCGTGATTTTATGCTTGTCTGACTCCATCACATTTGTTACACAGATTACAGCCAGCCTAATGTAGGTCAGTCATGTGACTCAAGCTTCCATGTGGTTTGATTCAGCCAAGTGCTTTGTTTACATTAACTGTGGGCTCACACTTCAACGTTTCATACCAATATATCCAGAAAATTACTGGGGTAGACCTTTTGTTATTTGACACCATTTGGTATAGTTCAGGATAAAAATTTAATGTTTGATTTCTTTGCTTTGCCATAAGTATGTTTAAACTCTTAAACAGATATTTCTGACTGGACTGAATAGTAAACGGCTAGTTTAAACCCAGATAAGATTAAATCTTAAAACAACTCGACTGCAAAGTTTCATTTTTGTTCATGCAAACTTTTACACCATTGTCAATATCACATTACACAAATAATCTGGTAGAAATATTTTAATATTTCTGTAGAAAATGCCTCTAAGGCTTTGCTAGTGTGCTTAGAAAAGTTAAAAGCAAAGAAATTTATGTGAACAATTGTGTACAATTTAAAAAGTAACATTTGTATGAAACCTTGGTCAGTTTCTGGGGTTGGTCTCATTCAGATTAGCCATTAGCTTATAAACTTGATCAGAAATGAACTTTATTTGTCCAAATTATAGTAATCTAAAAAGCTATCTTTAACCTTTCCACAGAATTCCACTTTCAAAAAGCTTAACTTTTGAGTTAAGATCTTTGACATTTTAAAGCTTTAAACATCTTATTTTCTAATTATTTTTCAAACTCTGCACTTATAAAACTATGAAGTCACTGCTCTATCACATCTAAATGTATTCATGTTAATAACTTACGATGCACAACAGGTGGGCTGCAGTTAGAAGGCAGGTGTGAAACAAACAGGCTACAAAATAAAACAAGAACTAAAGCCGAACACAAAACGGAACAAAAAGCAGGACAAACAATTCACGTAAACACCTTATAAACCTGAAACCACACTCACACAAACACTGTGACACGGGGAGATTAGCATTAGCTGTGGGATTAGCATACTGACAATGGAAGACTACAGTTTTGCTTCATCCATTAGGAAGACAAAAGGAGAATGTGGACTGAATAAAAGCCACAGAACCAGTGGCCATCAGAACTTCAGAGCTCCAGTTAAACACAGCTCCATTATAGGCCCAAAGTGCAGCTTTCTCTCCTGATGCACTTTGAGAAAGAAGTCATTGAAGCTAAATGGATTGTCAAATTTCGTTTAGCATGGAGGAAAAGTCTTTCAAAGTGCTACAGTTTTTCAAGGAATTATGTTTCCTGCACAAAAGCTGGATTTTCTGACAGCCATTTTCACTGTAATTTGAATTTTAATATCCATTTTTTAATCATCCATAAAATTAAAGAAAATAAAAAGCAGGCACTAATGTACTATTTAGAAATCCCTACAAAAGTGTTCAAAGAGACTTTGAATTTCTGTATTTTTAGCTGAAGGTGCAGCTGGATGGGAGTGTGTCTGTTAATAAATGCTTTTCACTCCCTGTGTATGCATGCATATGCACTGAAACATTCCCCAGAACAAACACTACACATGTATGAATGTACATCTTCCTGTGGGCATCACGAATAGAAATATTTGCTCCACCTCCTCTCAGAGGACAGGGCAGGTAAGATCTTTCTGTTTTTAATAAACACAAAACTGCTTCATCTGCAGAAGTTTTTTTTTCTGCCAGTTTTGGAAAACAAAGTCCTCTGATGTACAACTTCTGAAAAAGTTGAGCCATTGTGTAAAATGTAAAATAATAATAATAATGCAATGATTTGGAAATCTCCCTTACCCACACTGGATGATAGCAACCATGTCAAATATTTTAATTCAAAAACTTTACCTTTTATTTATTAAGTAATTTTGAATTTGATGGCAGCAACAAATCCTAAAAAAAGTCAGGACGGGGGCAATAAAAAGCTGTAAAAGCATAAAAGTAGTACTAATAAGAAACAGCTGGAGGAGAACTTTGTAACTAATTAGGTTAAATAGCAACAGGTCAGTGAGGGGGAATCTCTCAGTTGCAAAAAACTGCATCTAAAACAATTTCAGAATAATGTTCCCCAACATATCCCATCATTTACAGTTCATAAAATCATCAAGAGATCTGAAGACTCTGGAGAAACCTCTGAGCCCAAAGGACACTAAAAGGTAATGGATGACATGAAAGGTAGGTGATCATTTGTCTGATTGTCTGTTTGCTAAATATCTTATGAGCCGATGCACAGATGTTAATGAAACCCTCAGACTGTAATCACTGAGTGAACATACACTGATTAACTACTGATTCAAGATGGCCACGACAGCTAATCAGCCTCACTAAAATGATAACAACCCAGTCAATTCTACAGATAATGAGCTAAAATCTGGTGTGAGAATAGCTAAGAACGATCCCCAGCAGATCCTGTGAGATCTTTGTTTAAAACTTTGGCATGGAAAGCAGCAGGCACAGGCAGTTTAATTTCTTTTCAGCTTTACTGCTCTCTTTGACTTAGAATGCCTTTTCCAGCTCTTCATCATGGAGACAAAGTGGAAGATAAAGAAGGGGACTCCCATATATTTCATCCTCTCCCTCCTCCTTCATCCAGGCAATCAGTGCTGTCAGAGTGTGACAGATTAGCTCTTATCTCACCATTTAATGACCCGGCCTTACATGGAGACACTCACCCATGACGCTCATTATATCAAACATGACATTCAGAGCACGGTGTGTGTGTGAGTGTGTGTGTGTGTGTGAGTGAGAGACAGGTTGAGAGAGAAATGAAAGTCTTTGTTTGTGGAACAGGTCTATTTCTAAAATTGCTCAAACATTTTTTAATTGGAAGTGGAATACTCCGACCACCTGGTTCTCACAAACACAACCACATTAAACACAAATTGGTGTGTGTGTGTGTGTGTGTGTGTGTGTGACAGAGAGGCGTTCCACCAGCCCTGACAGAGGAGTGAGAATTCAGTCCATTAAACAGTGATGTTTACTTCCTGTCACCACTCGGCGCAGTACCAATGGGACTCCCACAAACAAAACACACACAGCCAGAAACCCACAAATCTTACACACAATTAATTAACGGCAAACAATACAAGTAGAGGAAACATTCAGATTTATGTGGAAAACAAACAAACTGGGGAAGCACACATATAATGTTTCTCTCCGGCACAAAAACCCCACAGACCAACCCAACAGAGAGTCTATTTTTATCTCTGCTGACAGCACCTTGTATCACTGCTCACACCAAGCTAAGCCACGCAATTTGCTGCCATCTATTCTTCCTCTCCTCCCTTCACAGTCTAATTCTGCTCCTCGCTCTATTCTTTCACTGTTCCTTTTGATTTCAGTCCATATTTTATGGTTACCCTGGTTAGTTGCACGTTCAGTGTTAATGCCAAGCTCTCATTTTCTTCCTCAGCAGGAGACCGAATGGAGGCAGGACTAAATCAGGGGCTGTTTACTCCGAAGCTGTTTACTCTGAGGCCAAACAGGGATGGAAGCAAAAGGAGGAGGACTGAGACTGATGTTTGGGACAATGCAGCAGGAGGGGAGGAGAAGATGAAACTTTAAGAATATGTGAAGAAAGAAAGGTTTAAGCTACATGTTTCTTTAAGGTCCCTGTCAAATTTGATGAGAGAAGGAAAAGAGATCCAGTTAGTTATCAAAAGTCAAAACAAACCTGATTCTAAACTCTTAGTCAAAGAGCCAAAATGAAAGAAGCATATCTCTACTAAACTACTTCATGTTGATTTACAGATCTTCATTTCTCCTTTAATTCAGACTCTTATTTTTGATCGACTGGATGAAATTTTTTTTGTTAATATTTCACACCGCAGCTCTGTAAGAAGATGGAAACCATGGAAAATACTTTACATCTCCTAAACCTACTGAACAAATTCTATTTTCTTTTTCATAAATGTCCTTGTCTTCTATGTCAGAGAACTTTTCAGTCAATGAAAGAAAACTGATGGTTGCACACCTGCTTCTGTGAAGACAAATAAAACCAATTAAACTAAATAAAACTTTCTGTAATATAAAATCTGGAGCAGATATGGAAAGCTCCAAGATAAAATGAGCATTAAAAAGTCTGACTAACATCTTCCTCATTAGTTTGGGTTTAGAGTTTCTATGAAGTCTTAAAGAGTAGAATAAGTCATTTCCTGGAAACAGAAAAAAATATGGAAATTATTTGTGTTTCCAGACTATTTAGGGGGAAAAAAATGACATTTAAAAAAATTAATTTATTCAAATGAAAAAATGTTTTTGAAATTAATTTTGTATAAAATTAGCAACCCCAAAATAAATCCTAATATTAGCAGCTTGCATGGCAGCTTCTTTATGTGTGAATGTTAAATATATTGTAAGGCACTGTAGGAAACTGGCCACATATAAAACAATGTTATAAATGTGCAGAAGGTTGTGGTCAAACCATTCCTCCACTCTTTACTCAGCAGGTGTCATTTTATACCAACTGGTTTCATGTTCACAGTCATGCATCTAACATGCACACGTGCACACATCACTGAAGGCTGTTAAATGTGCAGAGCCACCAGCTGCACACAACCCTGCACAAATTCAAGTTTTTATTATATGTAAGTTTCCACTGCACAGTGACAAGCCAGGCATTTTCAAATGTGTATACTTCAGTAAATAAATCATCTACATTGAGACGTGTTTAATGGTGTGTAAGTCACAGATTCTCCACAGTGCAGGTGAGCCGATACAGACAAACCCAACCTGCTCAGGAACCAAACTTCAAAACTGGAGTTGAGAAAAGCAGGATTAAAGCAAAAACATTAAAAATAAATAAACCGCAGTCTTCAATTCTTGCCTAACAGTCGTGAAGATCTGAGACAGAAACCCAAATTAGGAGATGAAGGAAAGCAGCAGGAGAAAGAAAATACAAGGAGAACTGAGAGGAGAAGAAACGTACAGATTCTCTAAAACAAAAGGCTCTCGTTCACTGTCCTGCCATGTGTGTGTGTGTGTGTGTGTGTGTGTGTGTGTGTGTGTG
>NC_051431.1:767560-790013 GCF_001649575.2 Kryptolebias marmoratus
GTGTGTGTGTGTGTGTGTGTGTGTGTGTGTGTGAGAGTGTGTGCACTCACTCTGTGTTTGATGGACAGTGAAATGGAGGGTAAACCTACAGTGGCTTCACCTTGCAGCAGCTTCCATCTGCCTCTCACTCACACACAGCTCTGCTGCAGCCTTGTATTTTTGCCTGTGAAATCCCAAGTTTTGAATCTCAAAGGAGAGTGTCACACACACACACACACACACACACACGCTGGAGGCTCCACATGATTCAGAGGAAGAAGAAGACGAGCCTTAACACCGTGTGACAGACAACATGTACATCAGGAGGTGGAGTTCATCAAATCACTGGAAAAAGGAAAAACTGTTTGAAAATCTGGTGTCAGATAATATATCTTTATAATCATTTATTTATTTATTTTTTAAGTGAATGTCCACTTGGGGCTTTGGAAAGGCCACCCTCACCCACACACCCAATCTGCTTTATTTCTCACTTCTTATTGTGACTCAACTGACACATGCAGTTACTGAGGTCATTTCTTCTGAATCCTACAGCACCATCCATCACCAAACTGCCGCATGCGACCTTTGACAGAAGCAGAGACTTTTGGAGAAAGACATGTCACACAAGAGAGACAAGCAGACAAATAAAGCAACAGAACAGCATAAAGTCTGTAAAGGAAGATGAGAAGAGTGAGAGTTGAAGGTGTGGAAACTGACAGAAAGAGTCAGCTGTAATGAACCTTAGATTACTCTCCTGCTGAGATTCGCTGACTGACATCTGTCTTGAGTTTACACCAGAGTTGAGCTCATCATGTGTCTTCATGCTGCCATGTCTCTGGAGATCTGCACCACGCCCGCTCAAATTCAATTTAAACCTGACAACTTGTTTGTTTCCTCTTTTCTAATTAATCTCTTGGATGTGAAGACTCACACTGTTAGCAAGGTGGAGGGAAATAAAAATAAAACACAAGGATGATCTGCCCTGAGAATTTAAAGTTGGTTCAGAATGCACCTTCATTGTTTGTTGGGACACCAAAAGGCATCAAAAACAGACTTTGAATTGGTACCAATTACAAGCTGAGTGGTACTATTGAACTAAAATATACTTTTTTAAACACAACTATTCATTATTTCAGCAAGAGAAGGTGTGTCCAAACATCTGTCTGGTTTCTTAATGTCTACAGATGGTAAAATTTATATAAAAATGTAATCATCCCAGTCATGTCACTTGTTATATAAAAGATCAAGACAGAGCAGAGGTTTCCATCCATCCATCCATCCATCCATCCATCCATCCATCCATGAAATCTGGACACCCCTCTCCCCAGCTCCTCCTGGTGGAGTGTTCCCAGACTGAAAAGGATATAGAATCCCTCCAGTGAGTCCTGGGTCTGCCCTATAGTCTCCTCCCAGTAGGAAATGTCCAAAAAATAATCCCCAAAAACAAAAAAGGTAAAAGGTCAGGCATCCAAGAGACATCCTAATCAGATGCCTGAACCAGACTCAGCAAACTTCTTTTAATGAGTAAAAGAACCCCTCATTACTGCAGACAAGCTCCTGTTCCGTTGGTCCAACTCCTGCATCATCCTACCACCACTCAGGACCAGAACTCCCAGATACCTAAACTCCTCTGCTTCATGCACAGATTCATCCTCAGAAGAGAGCATTCAAACTTTTTACAGGTGAAAACCATGGCCTCAGATTTCATCCACAACAAGCAGATCAGAGACCCCTGGGTTCCCAAACCTGAACCCCTCCTCTCCATGACTGCATCTTCAGACCCTGTTTGTGAGAACCACTAAAAAGATCAGCGACAAGCGGCAGTCCTGGCATGAATGAGGTCCATTCTGTGCTGAGAATGAAGATGCAGCTCCTGCTCTGCTTTTTCAATGGTTAACTGTGTGAATTCAACAGTGATATACCTGGAGTTTTACCTGATTGACTGATGCTACTGAATCATTTTAAAGTTAAAAAGCAGTGTTAAAATAAGTGAAAATGAAAATTAGCATTTTGTTCTGCTCACTGGGTTTTTATCCAAATCTGATTATCTCAAAAACAGCCGAATCAACTGCAGATGCATTAAAAACATCAGACTGGTTAAAAAGTTTCAGAACTAATGAAGTCTTTTTTAGTTTCCCAGGTGCTCACATCTGGTTTAGCCTTCTTCTGCATTGTTAGTTTATCATTCCAAGTTTGTTTTCATTTTGATGACTGTTAATTAGTCCTATCTAAATGCAACAAACCGCTGATTTCAGCATTACAAAAACAGGAATTCATTGCATAAATGACTTACTGTAAAAGTCCCACCACACCTCTGCACTCGGAGGTTACGTTGTTGGATTTCTTGTGTTTTTATGTTCCTAAGCAACAAACAAACAACTATACTAAACTCTTTGTCATGTTGACAGAAACGAGTCTCTTGGGTTTTCGGCTCAATCATTTTTCCACCTCTGTGAAATTTTCCATTAGTATGACAAAGAAAAGGAAGTGAAGTCCCTTATTTGGGCAGCTATGTAGGCCGAACACTTGTGGTCTATTTTTGAGGAGCTTCATAACAACAACCTTATGAGAGAAAAATGTTTAAAAATAAACTTGAGACAAATCATGAAGAGGAGAATTAATTAGCACATTATCACAGTCATTGTGATTTCTCAGTAAGACTGTTGGTGGAAATTACAGCACCGGGTGAAGAAAAAGAACCGGGAAATTAACAGGAAAATCTAACACTGATTTGGAATCCAGCTTTTGTCAGAGTACTGTCATACTGTTTGCTTCTGATAAATATTCTCATAAACAGAGAAACAAAATATTTTAAACCTTCAACTTCTGTCATATAAGATTATATTTGGAAGTCTACATCCCTGAGGATCTCTCCTGGACTCTCAGCACCACACCTCCGTCCAAGAAATCTCAGCACAGGATGTCCCTGCCATCCTCACCACCTTTCACTGAGGCAATACTGAGAGCATCCTGACCAGCTGCATCACTTTCTGGGATGACAACTGCTGTGTGACTGACAGAGAGACCCTGTGAGAACGTCTGAGGGAGTCATCAGATTTTCACTCCCTGCCTCGGAATCCATTCTAAAGCAGAAAGGCAAAAAAAAAAACCTTGGTATCGTTAAAAATTCCTCTCAGTCTGTCCATAGGCTGTTTAACCTGCTGCCATCTGGACCACTCCACTGAATCAAGCACAACCAAAATGTCCAACAGCTTCATTTATCAGTCCCTAAATCTGCTGAATCTCCAGTAAGACAGTCAACACTCCACCTGACAGGAAGGACCTCTTTAATTTCATCTAATCGCTTTCAAAAGAAAGAAATATAATTGTTGTAGTCAGTCACATTTGTTTGTTTGTTTGTTTGTTTGTTTGTTGTTGGATCAAGAAGAGGAATTACAGAATCACTCTGAAATTTGCAGATCTAAAAAAATACCAGCATCAGATTAAATCTGGAAATTAGTCTTCAGATAAAATAGTGTTGAAATCTTGGAGAGCTGTTGGACAAAGTGGATTGACATGATTCACAAGTCCAACACCACAGATGTCAGTTGAAACAGAGAGGATAATGAAACTTCTTCAAGAAGGTAAATCATCAAGAAATGTTGCAAAAGATGTTGGCTGTTACCAGCAAGTAAAAAACTGGACAAAGGACAAACAAAATTGGAATGTGGTAAAAAAGGGAAACATACTGGAAGTCCAAGGAAGACATCAGAGCATCATGGTGGAAAACTTAAAGCAATATATTTAAAAAAAAACAGAAAATAATCAACAATATAAATGAGAAATAAGTGGGCAGAAACTGGAGTCAGTGTTTATGACCGAACTGTAAGACATCACTTAAAAGACAAATGAAAGCCAACATTAAAACCTAAATCACAAACAGAAATTAATAAAGATGACTGACTGATAAAAAAAAAAAAAAAGCAAAGCATCTACCTTTCCACAGTCATTAACTGGGCCTGCATGTCAGGTAAAGGCAGTCATTACATCATTAATAGATGTCAAAGTCTACATTGAGTTTTGGACATTTTTTCTTATTCCAATAACTGAAAGAATGTTTGGTGACTTTATTTTTCATGATTATAATGCATATTTCCTTAGGGAAGGACAAATACTATCATGGGTACATCCTGCCAACAGTCCAGACCTCAGTGAGGTGAAGACCGTCCCAACTGTCCCTACCGTCTCAACTGTTCCAACTGTCCCAACTGTCCCAACTGTCCCTACCATCCCAACTGTCCCAGCTGTCCCTACCGTCTCAATTGTCCAAACTTTTTGAAGTTGCTTTTCCGCCATCAAATTCAATATTACCTCTAAAGAAATACTACAATTTCTTAGTTTAGGCATTTAATATGTTTATTGTGTTCCACTGGTAATAAAATATGAGTTTATTAGATTGGTAAATCATTGTATTGTTTTGTTTGTTTGTTTTTCTTTTTACATTTTACACAATGTCCCAATTTATGAAATATCGGGTTGCAATGAATTAATAAATAAATAAACAAAATCACCTACCGGCTATCAATAAAGTCCTTGGGACAGTTCCACTATAAACAGCTAAGATAAATATTCAGTGGATTCATGGGCTTATTTGTCAGAATGACTGTAATTTAAGTACTTATTTGTGCTGCAGTGGTGTTAGTGTTCCTGCTGTGTTGACACTACAATGCTGAATGGATAAAAAGCAGTGAGCACCACATACAGCGTTTCTAAGACAAGCACGAGCAAAAACGAAATGAAATTAGCTGATAAGGAAAGGCTCCTGGGTTTTCTACAGTGAAGCACGGTAACTGTCGTAGCATTTATTTTTTAAAAAACATCACGTCTGCAGCAGAAAACAGTCCTACTGCAGCACACTTTAAACAAGACAGGAAGAGAGCGACAGAAGAAAGGGAGAAAGAAATACGCTAAGTGAGGTCAGGCAAGGCAAGTGGGCTGCATGGTTGGATGGACAGATGGACGAGGACACAGATGGGCGGATACTGTCGATGGAGGGATTGGGTGTATGACTCCGGGCTGCGAGATTAAACAACAGATTAACTCTTCTCTCAAACAGTATGCAGCGTTTCTGCCACAATATAAAACTGAACACTTCTGGCAGCCTCTTGCCTGGTTCTCGTTCGGAGTTATGTAACACCTCCTCTCAGGTAATGAGTAACAATTCAGGAACTCAGCTTTAAGAACCACATTGAGAGAAGAAAGCAGCCTCCAAATGTAGTACAGCATTAAAAGGAAACGTTTCCGCATGACATCCTGCAAATATTAAAACACTATTTAAATCACAGAGCAGAAGTTTATCAAATAAAATGTTTAACTTCTGCTGCTTCTGTAATAACAGACATATTTACTTTTAAACAGACTGGTCAAATAAAACCTAATTTGTCGTTTAAATTAGAGGTCTAGCATTGCTTGAGGAAATGCACATCCCCGCCACATTTTATGACTTTTAGACTATGGTTGTCTTTGGTTGAGAAAAGAAGGACTTGTAGATATTTTGGTCAAACCTTGAAAATCCCGACTTTATGCAGAATCATGTCACTTCATCAGCTGGAGAAGTCCGTCCACTGATTAGTCCTTGAAAATTTCATTAAAACCTGTTCAGAGATATTTTGCTAACAAAGAGACCCACAAACAGGGGGAGAAAAACAAACATTATCACACACTTTTCACCTTCTAGCAGGCAAGAATAAAGACAGTCATGTTAGAAATACTTAGTTTCAATGGAAAACCAGTTTGTTCTAACATGTGGCCACAATTCTGTATAATTTTAAAACTAACTGGATTTCTGAAGCACAGTGGAGTTTGTTGTTTAGGGAAAAACATAAAAAGATTTTAGCTGTGAACTTGTATGTTTCCTCCTAATTTAAGTATTCAGAACTTAAACTTAACTGATGAATGACATTTTCATTTTGGTATGTGTTTGAAAAGCTTTCTGCGCTGTCTGAGAGAAAAAAGCAAAGCAGAGTCACGGATGTGTCACAGGTACGAGGAGATGAGAGATGCATCAAAGTAGAGGAAGAGTGTGGAGGTAGAGATGTGCAGCCTCTTTCTCTGCTAATGGGATGTGAAGTATAATGTAACACTCTGCACATAAACAGTCACCACTGATCTGCACATTTTCCCAGACTTTGCATGTCTGCTTTCTGTTTTAAACCAATCTACCTTTTGTTTCCTGTAGGAGGAGGAGAGTCCTGTCTAACCTGTTCAACATGTCCAACATGTCTCTGTTTCCCTCTCATCCTCCTCTGGCTAACCTTTACCTGCCCAGTTAGGACTCTGCTTTAATGCTGAGGAGTTCCCTTAAAGGCAATAATTCTAAAAACATAAAAAACATAAAAGACTCAAATACAACCTGCATAATTTCAGGCAAATTAGGATTTGTCTAACACATGGTGCAGCCATGGTGTTTTTTACTCAATGATGTTTTTCATCTTTATTACTGATCACCCAGGAAGTATAAAAAACACTAAAAATACTGGACAAAAACACCATACTTACACACCACCACTGTAAAACTTTAGATAAATATAATCTGCTAAGTTTTGAAAAGTTCCAAAGGTTCATATTTTCCTGCCTGTTTAAAGTCCTGAACCACCAAGTGCCTCCATTAAACAATCATCAAACACGTCAGAACAAGGCCCACAGCTCAATTTACAACAATTCATCCAATCTGTGTTCAAATAAATTAAATTATTAGTAAAACCCACATTTGATAATGGCACTAATAAAAACTCTGGGGTGCTTTTGTTTGTTCAACTGACCAGAAAGCAGTAACAGTGCAGCTGTGAATTCTCAGCCTCTGAAAAGCACCATGTCTGAAGTGTGGTTGTAGTTTAGATTTTATTAAAGTGTAGAGGCTTTTTTACAGGGTCTCTGTGTCTGAACAACACGCAGAAAAAGTTGATGCAACAAGGAAAACAACAAGGATGTAAAACAAGTTGCTTCTGATTACTGCATCACAGCTAATCCAAACGTTAGTTCACTTTTAACCTGATGATTCTTTATTTGTTTATCATGTTGCTTACTTGTTAAATTTCCTTCTGTGTTCTAACTGGGTGGTTATAAGTGTGCATATACTTGACTGAAGAGCAGAGAAAAGTGGTCTTTTCTTCATTTTTTTACCACAGCAACACCAGGAGAACCCAATCCTTTTAAGGATTATCATTTCTACACAAAAGTTCAAAACAAAAACAGAAGCAGATAGCCCCCAATACAGCCCTGGTCAAGAGATGATAAACTCATCATCTTCTCTTTGCCTTTCTGTCCCAAACACCTCACCCTAAAGCCCCACTCTGGCTTGTAAAATCCATAACCTTTCAGATGCACAAAAAGACTTTTTCACTGTGAATGCATTAAACAAATGCTGCCATCTCAATCAGTGGGAAGGCTAAATCAAATAGCTTCAGCTGTGATGGCCACGCAGGCTACGGAAAAATTGAGGACATTGAGTTCTGACTGTCAGCTCGAAGCAGAGACTACAAGAAATAAAACATTTTCTGAATGTTTCACTGCACAAATAAAAACCACACCTCAGCACAGTTCTATGGAAAGGCGCCACATTGCAGCTTTCTCTGACTGCAACTACAGACACAAAGGAATGCAGATTATAGTATTGCAAACATGAAGAAGCTGTTCATTTGTTTGACTAAACGATGCTTGTACAATTATCTAATTAGGCTGTTCTATTTTAGGGTGCTGAGAGTCTTCAATAAGTCTGGAATTCATGTAAATATTTTAGATGTTACAAATATCTGCTAAGCAAGCTCACAAAGTGTTAAACATGAGTTATATAATTCTTCAATCATGGCTTGGACCCCATTCATCTTCGCGTTCTGCCATAATTTTAGACATATGCAGCTCATTTCTATAGTTTATGTGTCTCTTTATGCTGCTGTTGTTCAAATCTGTCCACAGCCAGACACAAACAACCTGCCAAAGTGCCTAAAGATGAATGCAGTCCCACACAGGGAGACAGTGCAGACTAACCGCCCCAGCTGGTTCCTGCTAACTGCATGTATCAGTGTTGCTGACGTGGAGCTCTCCGTGGTCCTGAAGCTCCAGGCCTTTTCAGATATGTCAGAACTCACTGCAGCATGTCAGAAACTTCAGCAGCCTCCATCCACTGCTCTGAAGTCAGTCTCTCCACATTCTGACACTCAGCGTGGTCCATCTGCTCGTCTGAAGCTATCCATGAATGTCAAGCAGCTTCTCTCGTGTCTGAAGATATTTTTGGACTGATCCTTCAGATGAACAGAAGCCGTCTCAGTGTGGAGCTGCTCCTTGTTCCTAAACACTCCCTGTTCTTTGAAGGATTCTGTTACCAAACCAACTCTCTGACCTGTACTGTTTTTCTCTGCTGTCTTCTTGAATTCATCCTAATAATGACACAATTTTATCTCAGTACATTTCTGTTTGTTTGGGACTATAGTATTATAGTCCAGCACATTGACGTTAAAGTCTGACAGAGCATCTCTGTTTTATTGAGATGTACACTATATTGCCAAAAGTATTCACTCATCCATCCAAATATTTGAGTTCAGGTGTTCCAATCACTTCCATTTCAGGTGCCTAAAACCAATTACCTAGGCATGCAGACTGTTTCTACAAACATTTGTGAAGAAATGGGTCGCTCCCAGGAGCTCATTGCATTCCAGGGTGGTACTGTGATAGGATGTAACCTGTTCAATAAGTCCAGTCATGTAATGTCCTCTCTACTAAGTATTCCACAGTCAACAGTTAGTGGTATTATAACAAAGTGGAAGCGATTGGAAATGACAGCAACTGTTCATGAAGTGGTGAGCCATGTAAAATCACAGAGGATGCTGAGGAGCACAGAGGTCCCCAACGTTCTGCAGAGTCAATCACTACAGACCTCCAAACTTCACGAGGCCTTCAGATCAGCTCAGGAACAGACCAAATAGAGCTTTATGGAATGGGTTTCGATGGCAGCAGCTGATCCAAGCCGTCCATCACCAAGAGCAAAGCGTCGGACGCAGTGGAGACGTGTCCTCTGGAGGGACAGATCACGCTTCTCTGTCTGCCAATCCGATGGATGAGTCTGGGTTTGGCTGTTGCTAGGAGAATGGTTCTTGTCTGCCTGCATTGTCCCAAATGTAAAGTTTGGTGGAGGCAGGATTATGGTATGGGGTTGTTTTTCAGGAGCTGGGCTTGGTCACTTAGTTCCAGTAAAAGGAACTTTTAATGGGTCAGCATACCAAGACATTTTGGACAATTTCATGCTCCCAACTTTGTGGGAACAGTTTGGGGATGGCCTCTTCCTGTTCCAACATGGCTGAGCACCAGGGCACAAAGCAAGGTCCATAAAGACATGGATGAGGGAGTTTGGTGTGGAAGAATTTAACTGAGCTGCACAGAGTCCTGACCTCAACCTGATAAAACACCTTTGGGATGAATTGGAGCAGAGACTGCGAGACAGGCCTTCTGTCCAACATCAGTGTCTGACCTCACAGATGAGCTTCTGGAAGAATGGTCCAAAGTTCCCATAAATACTACTAAACCTGTGGAAAGCCTTCCCAGGAGAGCTGAAGCTGCAAAGGGTGGGCCAACATCAGATTAAACAATATGGATTTAGAGTGGGATGGCACTCAAGTTCATTTATGTGTGAAGGGAGGCGAGTGAATACTTTTGGTAATATAGTTTCAGCTTCAGATTTTTCAGCTCCAATCAGACTAAATCACAGTTTGACCTGTTTTCTTTTATTTATCATGTATAACCAGATCTGCAATGGCAGTTAAAAATAAGTAACAAAGCGTGTTCCTTTTAAACCTAATAAGAAATTAGTCTTTTTTTTTTATTTCTGAAATGAGATATTTCCTAATTTTAAGGGACAGTCAATCCTAACCCAAATCTGGGTTATTACATATTAATTCTTGGGTTGGTGCTAGCTAGTTGGCCCTAACTGTGAATAACTGTCATTAGCATCAGGTAGCTAGCACCAACTATTGTTTTTTTTAGGAAACTAAGCTCACTGCTTTGTGCAAACTGAAGTTATTAACAGAGTTAACCTGGTTAAACATCATCTGACAAGTTGTTTTTATCGTCATTATAAAGCAAAGGTCCAGTCAGGTCTGATTTGGCCAACGTGGCCTAAATAGTTGGACCTGGAAGAATGGGACAGTTTACTCCTGACCCAACTAACCGGGTTGAACATTTTGGCCAAACCAACCCAACCTATGGCCCAACAGCTTTAACTAGTTGTCTGAAATATCCAGGAGTTTTTAGAGTGTATTCTGCCCCATCTCCTGGAATCTCCTATGACCTCCTTCTATTTTGAATCTCTTAAGTCCTCTTCATTTCTCTCTTGTCCTCCACAGCCCTCCATCTCCCCTCACATGGCTCTGCCTCACCCCCTCCCTGTCTCCCCCTCCCCTCCCCTCCACTTCAGTTCTCATCTCCTGGCCTCCTGCATAATTGATGTGGCTGTAACACCACTCGGCTGTGGAGCTGCACGTTCAGGCAGCTGGAGAACCAGAAAGTGAAACAAAGCTCCCAGAAAATGGGTTCTATCACAGAGCTCCTGCACGCGCGAGAACGGACGCATCCCTTGATGCGCGCGCACACGTTACCTGCATTCATAGAGGGGCACATGACAGCAAAAAAAAAGTGACAAGAAATGCCACACGAGGCAACAATAAGCCCTTTTCACCATTTTAAAGACGTGTGCAGGATTCTGGACGGTGCCAGCACATGCACGCGCAGAAAGGAACAGTCACACACTGAGCGAGGTGATGGCACAGCCTAATCAGATTACAGCAATGATTCATTTCCTGGGAACTAAGAATAAAAGTATTGTTGGCACCGCTGCAGCCTGGCGTCCCCCTCCTCCGCCATCAGCCTTACCTTCATCAGCCCGCAGCTCCTCTCCTATTCCTCTGCTGAGCCTTCAATCCAAAAATCCCACCTTTTTTTTCTTCTTGCACTCCGATGGATGAGTTAAATCACAAACCCCCAAGGAGGCTGATCCAGATCTGCAGCTTATCCCAACTCCCGGTGCCCGGTGCCCGGTTCTCCGCACACACAGCAGGCAGTGGGTGATGTTTGCAGTTATTCAGGCAGGAATGCGTGAGGAGCGTGTGCGCAGTCAGGGGGGGAACCGGCACTCAGGTGCAGGTGCTGTGACAGTGCAAAGCCAAGAAACGCATCCAAAAACCAGAAACGGAGAAGACTGGGTGGACGAAAGGGGCTCAAACTCCGACTGGCATCCCGTTTCCCCCAATTAATGGCGCTCCAGTTTAAAGACAAGCTCGTCCCATCCGTGTAAACGCGATCAGTCCCCGGGGACAGATCCACAACCAGATGAGGTAAAGAAAAGTGGTGCTGGGAGGCTAAACAGCTTTAAATCCCAGAAGAGCCCGCAGAGATCCGTGCGCAAACCCGAACCGGCGTGAACAGCCGGGGTGTCCTTGAGGAAAAACAGATATCCGTTGTGAGGTTGTGCAGCTCATCCGCCGCTTTCAGAACATTCCCTCCGTCTGCATGCAGGTTTTAATCCCGGCCCGGTGAAATCCTGCTCCAGCAGAGCCGAGAAAGTCGTCCGGGCGGTGTCCAGCTCCCCCCCTCCTGTCCTCAGCACCGCAGCCTGAAGGATTCTCACCAACTGGGAGATCAATCTGAACCTAAAACTGAGGAAGATGAAGGTTTTATCTGAACGGAAAGCTCAACTTTCAACGAGATCTGGATGAGGTTTCAGTTCAGTGGAGGCTCGCTGTGGCTCTGCATACCGAGAGGAGGAAAAGCACCGAATGAGCCCAGCACCCCTGCTTCAGACCGAGATAATCCTCATCCGGTCTCCGGTCAGATCCCCCTCCTCCGCCCAGTTAAATCCCTGGCTGCATCCCTCCGAGCCCGGCTCTGTGTGACAAGGAGCTGCGGCCGAAGTTTGAAATTCAGCCACGGAATCCTGCGCGTGCTTTCCGCCGGTTAGAGGCGGCTGAGGGCGCACGAGGACGACTGAAGGCAGCGCGCGAGAGAGAGAAAAGACACACCCATATCTATCTATCTATCTATCTATCTATCTATCTATCTATCTATCTATCTATCTATCTATCTATCTATCTATCTATCTATCTATCGCATAGTTTTTACAGAAATGGACAAATGTGTATAATTTCATTAAAGAAAGAAAAAAAAAACACAAAGGGCACTGAAATAAGATGAAAATGACAAAAATAAAAATAACCAAATGAAATAAAAAAAATAATAATAATTAAACCCAGACATGACATTTATTTAAGTTGTGTTTCAACAGAATTTTTTTTTTCTAAAAAGGAAGAAAAAATTAAATGGGTCTTGTTCACTGCAGTCAGGTGATTTCTGTATCTCTGAGACTTCTGCACCTGTCCACAGCTGTCCACACCTGTCCACACCTGTCCACAGCTATCCTCAGGTGTCCACAGGTGTCCACAGGTGTCCACAGGTGTCCACAGGTGTCCTGGTCCACTCCTCCTGAGCTGCTACAGCTGTCTCAGGTCTGAAGGCTTCCTTCTCCAGATGTTTCAGCTCCTTCCACAGATGTTCAGCAGGATTTAGATCAGGGCTCAGAACGCCTCTTCAGAACGGTCCAATGTTTTGTTCTGACCCGTTCTTGGTGTTTTGGGTCATTATCCTGTTGGACCCATGAGCTGAGACAAAGACTGAGCTTTCTGACTCTGAGCAGCACATCTGGCTCCAGAAAGCCTTGATAGTCTTGAGGTTTCATTGGACCCTGAACAGATCCAGACCCAGAACAGAACTGAGCCTCCTCCATGTCCCCCTGTAGGTTCAGGGTTCTGGTCTTTGGTTCATGTTTGGGTCTGTGGACACAGAGCTGATGGGACTCGTTGTCAAAAAGCTCCAATTCTGTCTCATCTGTCCAAAGGACATTGTCCAAGAAGCTCTGTGATGTCTCAACATGCAGTTTGGCAAATTTATGTCTGTTTTTTTATGATTTGGTGTCCTCCTCGATCGTCTTTTATTAAGTCTCGGATGGCACGATCTGACACTGATAAATCTTGACCTTGGAGTTAACCTTTAATATCTTTGGAAGTTCTTCTGGGCTCTTTGGTTATCATTCATATGATCTATCTGTTCAATTTATCATCAGTTGTCCTCTTGTGGACACGTCCAGGCAGGTTGTCTCCAGTTCTGTGGACCTTATAATTTGAGCAGCTGTGGTCACAGAAACATCCAGCTGTTTGGCTGCTGCTCAGTATTTTACTTTCTAAGCTCCTGAGACAACTCTGTCCTCAGCTGTCTGTCCTCCAAGTTCAGAGTGGTACACACCAGGATATGAAACAGCCCTGTGACTACCTGTCCTTCTTTAAACAGGCAGACTGACTGAAGACATCTCTGATGATGATTTCAGGACATACCTTAGTTTAACTTGTCTTGTGGTCAAATTATTTTCACTCTTTACCTAGAAATAATGAAAGGTAATCAGAGGTTAAATTATTAAATATTAATTTTGATGAATAGTGGGATATCCAATTTCGGTAAAAAAAATAATTGAATTAGCATTTTCTACACTTTGTCTCATGTTTCATTTAATAACATTGATCTGACTGAGAGGTCATGACCTCTTCTGCGGCTGGAGGCTACATTGGAGACTTTTCTCTACCTCAATCACCAAACATGGAGAGTCTGAATGTAAATTATATTCCAGGTGCAAAATTATAGGGTCCATTTCTGAGATAGCTTTTCTTCTGGGGAGCTGTCATGTTGGCCATTTAAAACTGAAACGAGCAATTCAGTGTTGAATTGTTGCTGCAGGTACCTACAGGTACAGCAGAACAGACTTAGCAGGGCCGCATCGTCTGGAAAACAACCATGAGTGGTCTGTGGTGATTGGGTGACACCCTAAGAAAAGGAGAAAAATAAAGACCTTTTTTTATCTGATTCTTCGGTTTGTACCTCTGTATGAAAACAGTATTTCACTGTTTCATCATTGTCCAAGGTCCTGCTCTGTGGAATACGGCTCTTTTTGAGGGCATTTCAGCAACTGTGGAGATTTTTTATATTTTCCCTAAACTTCAAGGGCTAGCGTGCATTTCTCTGGGCTGAAGCAGCACATTTACTCCTGTGCTTTCATCAGTTATCCCCAACAGTTACGTGGATTGAGCAGTCACATTCAGGATCAATATGGCTACCGCTTGAAGTGATTCTGTGATGTTTAGAGTTTTTTCTTATTGTTTTTGAGGTGAAAAATTGACAACAAAACAGTTATGACCTCCAAGAAGAAATCTGAAATTTAAACAAGTTTTCACCAAGGGCAAAAGACATTCTATAATTGAGAATTTTTCAGAGTTGGAGGGTTGTGAAGCAGCTGGGGCTATGCTTTGCTGCACAGCAGAGACCTCCACCTGGACAACTACAGACGTTACAGACATGCAGTACCTGTCTAAAAAAGAGCAGAGACATTACTCATCCAAAATTCAGGTGTAGAGTTGTTTCACATTTTTGATATTTGGTCGGGTAAACATTGCCCCCCAGTTGTATGAAAGCTACAGGCTAGCAGTCACAACCTTTCTGCTCTTCTCTGTGAAGTGATGGTGGAGTGTCTGAGTTTGCCACTGGTAGTCCTCTTGGTAGCAGCATTGGATGAGGTATTTGAAGAGCACCTAAAACCTGCTACTGTTTTTAAGCACACACCAAAAACAAAGCAGAACAAGCTGCTAGGGTGCATGCTAGCAATTATAAGAGGATGTTAGTAACCATCCAAACCACTACCCAACATGTTTTACATGTTTTCTGCTGGAACACACCTGATTTAACTGAATGGGTGATTAACAGATTTCTAAGGAACTTGAGGAGATGCTGCAGAAGGAATTCAGCCACTGAATCAGGTGAGTTGAAGCAGAGAAGCTGATAAATCATGTAAGATTGTGATACTTGATTATCATGATTTAGCATCAATGATCCAAGGAGAGGATCGAGAGGAGCCAGTTGAGGTGGCTCAGGCATCTGGTGAGGATGCCTCCTGGACGCCTCCTTGGTGAGGTGTTCTGGGCACGTCCCACCGGGAGGAGGCCCAGAGGAAGACCCAGGACACGCTGGAGGGACTATGTTCCTCGGCTGGCCTGGGAACGCCTTGGGATTCCCCCGGAGGAGCTGGCCCAAGTGGCTGGGGAGAGGGAAGTCTGGGTCTCCCTGCTTAGGCTGCTGCCCCCACGACCCGACCCCGGATAAGAGGAAGAGGATGAATGGATGGATGGATCCAAGTTTAAATAGATAGATGGATGGATGCTATAATGTATGAGTTAGCTAGGTGATTTAAAAAAGTTGTACAACTAAAGATATCAAAGATGTATGGTTATAGAATTTTTGCTTAAACAATGAAATAAAAACACTAATTAGCCTTAAATTAGATCAGTTCTTGTACAGTACACTTTTGAAAGATAGACTGACAGGAAACAAGTTTAAAACGCTTCACGAGAGCGTCTAAATCACTTGTAAAACAACATCGGCTCATCTATTGTCAGAGGCTGCGTATCGATTATGTGACAGAAGAAAAACTGAATCATTTCTGAAATCTACAGGAATTAACTTTACAGCCTGTATCAGCCAAACACAGAAAAGTTCATGTGACAAAGTATCACAGTTCAGATGCATATTGGCCTTGAACATACTGAGAAAAAAAACATAAAACATGAATATAAAGAAGTAAAATATTCCTTAATTATCTGTCTGTTGTCTGATTAAGCTGCAGGACATTAAAGACAAAAGTAAAAGCAGAAATGACCACAAACAGCTGTAGAAAGTTAGATTAAAGACTTTGAGGAAATAATCTTTTTCGTGTAAGTTTCTTTCAGAAATCAGACAGTTTGTCTCCTGTAAGACTAATATATTTAAAGAAAATCTCCAATGAAACTTGAGTAGTTGTAAAATGAGTTTGTTTTAAGTTAAATAGCTGAAAATCTTAAAACTCTCCTCTGATTTTAACATGAACACAGTTAAATTAAACCCACGAGTCTGACTTGTAGGAACAAGTTTGATGATCAAACATCATTAGCCCACGATGTTGATGCACAGGAAGCAGTTCCAGTGTTTCTGTGCAAAGATAAGGAATATGCCTCCATATGTGCCTCATACCTTCTACAAAGAGTTCCTCTCAGCAGTCCTGTCTGAACTGCTGAAGTGGATCACAGTCTTATCAAACTGACACCGAGCCACATTCTCACACTGACACAAAAATCCAGAGAGCTACGCTGCCTGCAGTCCTAATAATTAAATTAAACACATTGGACCATTTTTTTTTTAATCACTGCACACATCACCTCCTGCCGCCCTGCAGAGAAAGATGAGAACTTGTGAAAAAACGTCAAAGATAATGAGAAATTTTGAGACAAAAATGGGAGAAACAGACAAAAAGTATTAAAGTGGTCAGATTAGCAGAGTATATCTTCAAACCAACATAATTACCCATCATCCTCTGCTGTAATACTTTCCTTATCATCAGTCTCTTTGGAGCTTCAGAAACTGATTCAGACTTCTTTCTTTCTCTGCGGCTCGGCTCACCTTGCAGCTGGTTAGTCGGATTAAAACAGAGATGAGATTTAGGAAAAAGAAGGTGAGGATGGAATGAGAGTGGACGCTTAATGACTGAAAACTGCAGAAAGATGGGATCATAAATGAAATCAAGTCAATAAAAATCTGTAGAGGAAGTTTCTCATTCTGAAATGAAACTTCAGATTTGGTGCTGCTCTTCGTCATGTTGTCTGTTTTCAGTAAGCTGCCTGCTACACTGGGTTGTCAGTTCTGTGGTATTTCTGTCCCTTTAATTGCCCTTTCTGCTCCTGATCCAAGGTCTGCTCATCTGTTTCACTTTAATTACACCTTATGTCAGTCAGTAAACACATTGAAATGCAAAAGCCACGAGAAAGTGTTCATTTAAACAGGATACATTTTGGAAATACAAAATAAAGAATGTCTAATTGCCACAAAGGCTTTCCATTTCAGTAAATTAACCTTTTTAGACGTGAATTGTGACACCTAATTGTTGCTAATTTGAGTGACACACAATGTTAAACCAGAATTTTTGCAGAAAATCAATTCCTCCGACTGCTCGACTTGTCAGATTACAGCATATCTGCATAAATTCACACATTCTGAATGGAAAATAGAAGAAAATATTGTTTTTGGATAACACACTGAACACTTGTTAGCTTTACCAATAAAACTGTATGCTAACCTTCTTCCAGATGATATATTTGCTTGCATACATCTCAGTAAAAACAGGGGTCTTCACAAAGCAGCAGTATCAATTGCTCTGGGAATAAAAATGTGTTGATACACCATGTGTTGTGAAGGATAAACAGAAGATGAAGTATGACAGGAAAGGAGACAACTGTGATGTTGACAGACATCAATGTTTATCAAATGAGAAGCATGAGAAGCTGATAGAGAAGGATGAACTTATCTGGCAGTAAAATGAACAAATCCAGCTACTCTGTTTTACAATATAGAAATAAAGATAAAACCTAACTGAAAACTTTATGTTTATAAACACATTTTCTTTACAGTTGTTGTGGCAATAAGCATGCACATCGTCTTACTGAAGAACACTGTATGGCTTCTGGATTAAAAGGTGAAAAAGTTACAATGTACTTGGGGCATACGTTGGTCTCATTTTTATGAGTTTGGGGTTTTGTTCTTTGCTGCAACATCGTCTTGTCTCAATTCTTTCATGAGGCTGAGGAAATGTCTGGATGTCAGTCTGTCTGCATCTAACCATGGTCTGATCCACCATCTTCTGGTTCTTCTCTCCTGCTCTGTTCTGGCAGTTTGTCTCCCCCCCCGTCTCCAAACCAAACCCACAGCAGCAACCTGCACACCGCTTTCTTCAGGTGTCTGTGGAATGAATAACAAGTATCTTCTATCAATGCACATCATGTAACCTGACAGTACACAACAAATACAGGCAAAAACAATATTTAGATATCATTGGTACACCTGCAACGCCACATTTACTCCAAACACAATAGGTACAACAATCACATGACTTCATGAAATACATTTACTAAATGCTTCTGCCAAGAACATAAAGAAATACACAACTGATACACAGATCCAACATGGATAAGAAAAACAAAATGACAGTACCTATTAGCCATAAAAGCACCAGAAGTAGGCCATAATATTTGGCAGATTGTGTAATATTATTGTGGGTCACTGCTGCACAACTTTTGTTATTATGACGTACGGTCAGGTGAAATTTCAAAGGTGACGTTTTGTTGGTTCAAAATTCTTCAACCTGCTGGGGATCCCAGCAGTTCAAGGATCAGATACTTAAAAAGGTGACATGTTATATTATTTTATCAGTTATTTTTAATGTGTTGCTGAAACACACGTTGGTTACACAGCAGTGAGGTGTGGGGATAATGTCTGATATTAAAAACAACATGGTTAAGGTTAGGAAAGAAAAACACATTCTATTCAGACTGTAAAAGTTTAACACAGCAAACAGCTAACTGTACTCTTCTTTTCCCTTGTTTTCTGAAATAATATGTACAACTGAAACTCCTTTCACTCCTGTAAAGTTAGGACAACCCAAAAGATGAGAATTTCCTTTCTTTTTTGGGGGGGTTTGACTGCTACAATAGATGGTTTGGGATTTTGCATCTTACCTGTGGTTTTATTGTTTGATTTCTCTTTTAGTTTTCAGTCTGGTCTCAAAGTTTGATTTTTTAACTTGTCTTGACGTACCATGTCTCAGTTTCCCTCTTCTTCTCAGTAGGACCTGCTCAGAAATGAAGACTGACATGAGAGAAGACATCTAAAGCAGAAAGAGGTAAGAGGAGGCAAACTAAACTGAAATAAAGAGTGATGTGAAACACACAAGGTTACAGTATTAAAGCTGCACCTGTTAATGTCCTCCCCTTTCACTGGACAGCTGTTGTAAAATCAGGTTTTTATGAACACTTCTGGGCACGTTGGTTTAAACAATTTTTGTTTCTACTCATCCAACAAAATTTGTTTTTTTTGAGTAAGTATTCCCAAAATACACCCATTAAATAATCAGTTATTTGGTGTTTTTTAGTACATTGGTTTTTCAAAGGCTAATAAAATTCCTTCTTTATCCAGTTTAAGTAAACGTATAGAGTAATGTTCCTGAGTTTAACTTTTTGTGTCAGAGTTGCTTTGGATTTGTTAGAGCAGGAGGAAACCTCCAAATAAAGCAGATTAAAATTCTAGTGGTTTCCCCTCCTCCATTATTAATGCCTGCAGCTGTTGGGCTGAACAGGCCAAACAACAAGGAGAACCAGAGGAACCACATGTTGAAGGCAGTTCTCACAGTGTTCCTTTAAACTCTCATGGCAGTTCATGAAATTTGCATCACAGTTAATCTATTAGGCTTCGTCCTGCAGAGCACTGTTTTATTCCATTTTTTATGTTTGTGCTGACATAAAAAGCAATCTTGCTTCATTTTGTGAAACACATGAAAGAAAGAACCTCAACCAGAATTTAACCAGCTGAGGAGCAGAGTTTTAGACTCGGAGAGTAAAAGAAGATGGCAGAAAATCGGTCTAATCTGGGACAGTAACCAGTCCAAAGACAAAAAGAAGGTTGAGCAGTCGGCTGTTTGGTGCAGATTTAACAATGGTGGGATTCAGAAGACCCTCTGTTAGTTACCCACCCCTAATCATCCTTGTGGAAATGGAATATATTTATTTATTTAAAACAGAAGACTCAAAGACTGGCAGCAAGCCAGGAAATTTACTGAAAATCAGACTAATTACAAAGAATCAGCAGCATCAACAAGAAGCAGGAAGGATTTAAAGGTTCTGTTCTTGTCATCACTGGCTACAAACACAACTTCCATACAGGAGCACACACACATGCATTTATTCATTTATGTATTTATTATTTATTTATTTATGGCAAAAAACAGATGCACACATTTTATTTCTGGGTTAACTTGTACAGTTTTGTGCATCGTCTCACTTCACCTCTGTATTAATGTTATCCAGCTCATAAGGAACTCTGTGAATCCTGTACAGCCCCTTTTTATCCATTTCCACTTCATATATGTAACTCTTAACAATAAATCCTTCATTCTTTTTTTTATTACACACCAGGTTCCAATCACAACTCCTAATCACCTCTTGTGTATCTTATAGATCTATTTTTCTACTGATTTGTTTTTCTTCATTTCTTGTTAACGTTGTTAAATTGTGTTGTAACTGGAAACTTTATTGATCAAGAAAAATATCCTTTGTGTGAGAGCATAAATAATGTTTTCTGATTCTGAAACCAAAAGCCACAGTTAGGTGTGTTGATTCTGTGCAGCTAAATCTCTGTCAGCTGACCTTTTATTTGTGACCACCCTCACCACTTTAGGAGACATTTAAATCAAATCTCAGGCTTCACTCAGCAGCTTTCCCATCTTCCACTTCATTTTCTGCTGTTCCCCGCAGCTCCAATCCTGCATTCTAGTTCCTCCAGCACCAAAACAACTAAAGAAACTCAGATTGTTTTAATACTCGTGTGTCTGAATGTCAGACAGAGGCCTGCATTCTGCGTATGACTTATTGTGAATGTTGCCATAAAGTTGCATCACATCACCCCACTCTGCAAAACCAGTGGACCCGTGCATAAACATGTCTGCTTATAAGCAAATTATTATTCTGCAGAGCCCGTTTTTATTACCAAAGCAATCAAACATCATTGACTTGAACTTTAACACATTCAAGAACAATTATACTGTTTGAAAGTCCAGTGATTCTTCCAGAAAAACAAAAAAGATTTGTCTTATAATTCAAAATGTATAAATGTTGATTACTTTTGTTGTCTGACAATATAGATTATCAGGAAGTAACATTAACTGCTGAATAAGCCACGGTCATGAGACAAGTTGTTGGGTAATGTCACCAAAATTAAACTGGAGATTAAAAATAATGTAGGGATGAACATCACTCAATAATAATAAAAATGTGCAATCAAAAAGAGATGGTAATCACATGTTTTTACCAATATTTGTTGTTGGAGAAGATTTTATGGTCCACCCTTTGTGTAATTTAGGAGGCTGCATTTGAGAAGATTTGATCTCAAGCAGAAATTTACATGTTTCTACACCAACAAAGAGTAACAATCAGAAATGGTTTTCTTTCTGAAGGGTCTCCACAGGAGATCATCTGCCTCCATCTCTCCAGGACAGCTGCTGTTTCCTTGGCCCTAAAGAAGGCCAGAAAACCAGATTATAAAGTACACAATGATTTATTTACGAACCATTAAGAACCATGACACATAGAATTTAAACAACAAGGTGCAGAGGAAGCAGAACACAAACGTCACTTCAGTCAAGAACATTTTCAGCATTTAGCTTTGAATCTGTCAAGAATTAAAAGAAATGTTTCCTTTTGTTTAGTTTTTCCACTCAGCTTTTCAAGGGGCTTAAATTTGTGGCCTCAGAATTCAGAAAGTCCACATCTGTAACATCTGGTTTGGCCTGTATTGGTACCAGAGAGTAAAGTGACAACAACAGCACAGTGCAGCTGGTGGCTTCATGTAAAATTAGAATCATCTTGTCAGGAAACATCAGCTGCTGTCTCAGGGTAATGTGGGTGGCCGTTTTCTCTTCTTGTCTGTCTTTAAGGCATTTCTGCTTTATTAGACTCTTTAGTAAAGAGCGCTGAAGGAACATAAAGGAGATGACAGTCTGTGAAGGCCAAGAGTTCCAGGGAACATCACATTCTTTGTGCTGCCCAACCTGAAAGCTTGATTGGATCACAAATATGCTTCTGTTTAAAAGTTAAAACACCTTTGGAGTGCAAACTTTCTCCTGCCTGTGTTTCTGCTCGTATCACACAGCCTCAGCTTGCAGCCTTTGCTACCTGAACTCAACACACTGCTGAACGTTCATTCTCATACTTAACAGTTTGTATTTTTACTTTTCTTTTTTTAGTTGCATTGAGGTTTTCATGAACTGTTAAATGAAGCTGCTGGTAAAACCCACAGTTCAAACTGAATAAAACAGTCATGCTCATGTTTTGCACAAAAATAATGAAGTCATTTAATCTCCAAAACTATTTATTTTTGCATTTCTTCTCAAAGAATTTCCTGACTATTTGTGATGTTCAGATTTGGGCCTGCAAAGTTGCAAAGTTACAAACTTAAATATACAAAATGCAGCCTCTGAAAGTCCACATAAGGAAGCAAATGCTGAGGGGCCTTTGCCAATTCATCTGTTTCCTACCAAGTTAATTTCTAAAATTATGTTTCCTTTAAGGCCTTACCTGTTTATGGAGTTCTTTGTTGCTTGTGTCACAGTGAATGGCTCTCATCCTCCATCTTCCTGTTTATTACCAAGTCACAACTCCATCATGACTATTCATTTGTCTTTCATCACTGTGTCATCTCAGGCTCCCTCCGGGTGACAGTATTGGCGTTTGCAGAAGAGATGCAAAGCACGTTCCCACTTACAGAGCAATGCAATAATAAGCATTCAACCCACGTGTGACGCATCCCCCCACCCCCACCC
>NC_051431.1:790074-825722 GCF_001649575.2 Kryptolebias marmoratus
CCCACCCCATTCCCCCCACCCCCTCCAAGTGCTGCTAATTCTAATTCACAGCTGCACTGGTTAACAGCAGCCAGTACTCATCCCACCTAAACCCATCTCTCCGTCACCCTCTCTGCTGCTTTAACACTCATTTCCCTTTCCTCACATTCCAGTCTCAGTCACAGGAAACAGGAAGTGACACAACACTCCTGCTGTAACTTTTGGGAACTGTACATTTGATAAAAACCACAAACTTCACATGTGAAAATGTTAAATTACAAACTGCATGTCACCCATCACATTACACACAACAGTTCTCAAATAAGGTCTCCCACTATCTGTTAGCACAATATTTGTAAAAATGACTGACTAGCTGTGGTGGGTGGCCATCTTGAATCGGGTTGTTTCAAGAGTTAATCACTCGTAGAGGTACATTCAGTTATTATTTTCTATGACTTCCACTGGAATTCATTGACTGATGTGTGATTTATTTTGCTAGCGGACAAACAGACACACACTTGAGCCGTACATGGTCACCTGCCTTGTTTTGAACAGTAAAAACTTGACTCATCATTTCTGTCTGTCTGCATCTCAGAGCCATCTGTCTGTATTATAATGATAAGAGATGAATGTGAAGAATTCAACATGATACCAGAGACACGATGACCAGTTCTGACATGATGGAAGCACAAATTTACAAAGTTAGGGTTTGTACCTTGGTACTTACCCAGTAAGTAACCTGCAACCTACCAGATACATACTAGGTATTTCCCTGGTAAGTACTGAGTGTGTACTGGGCCATTTTATGTATTGCTACCAAAACATGAGATGAAGGTCTGGCACATCTTTAACTAGAAGCTCATGGGAGCACAAAGCTTTGCCAAGGTCACAGAGTCTTTAAAAAGTGTAGGATCCATATCCTGGGCCGGATAAATACCAGAATTTAATCACTTATTTCTGTGACAGCCCCAACAACATTTTTTCTTTTAAAAATTTAATTAAAATCTGTTCATCAGTTTTTAGGTAATCTAACAGACAGATGGACACCAATGGAAACAAACTCCTTGAAGGAGGTAAAAAGATTTTTCTCTAAACCTGAATTTTACTTTTTCTAGTTTCTTTTAGGTAAAGAGATAATTGCTGGCTGGGATGCTTTTCAAGACAATAGTATTCTGCATTGTGCTAACAATGAGATAATAGCCAATATATCCATTTTTTACGACTAAATGTCAGGATTTGGGCTTTCTTTGTGTTTTGGTATTCAGTTTATTGTTTCTTTTGTTGTCTTCATGTTTTGTCTTGTCTCTGTGCCTCTGTCATCATTCACTTCTTCTCAGTCTCTCTTGTTTTCCCGTCACGCCCATCTACACCTGCTCCTAGTTTTGTAATCTTCTCACCTGTGCCCACTTCTCCTAATTACCTTCTTGTTTTAAAACCTGGTCATTTCCTCCACTCACTGCTGGTTCATTGTCGCTTTGTGCGTCGTCTCGTTTGTTTCATGTCTCGCCTCCTGTTTTCCTCCTGTTTGGATTTTGTTATGTTTAGTTTTGCTGCCTCGTTTTGTTCCTTTATTCTTAATAAATTAGTTTATTTTCTAAAGATGAGTCTGTGCATTGGGATCACCGCAATCTCCTCTCAAGCCGACACCAAAGATCAAAACAGGAACCTTAGGAACTCCAAAAATGGCAATAAATGAACGGAGTTTCAATGTAGCTCCAAAATGTGAGAAATAGCCTCAAAACAAGAAGCTTAATGTGGCTGAAGTATAGGGCAGGTTCACAACACCTGAGTTAATCCCACAGATAGAGAATGTTGGACTAAATTTAGGATAATCTGGACCTGGATGTATTCTGTTAACTATCTAAAACAGGATAAGACAAACATTCACATTTTTGGTTCAAAAAAGGAGAATTTGAAGACATACATGTCTTCAAATGTGTGTGTGTGTGTGTGTGTGTGTGAGAGAGAGAGAAAGAGACAGACTGCTGCAGTTAAAATGCTGACTTTAGTAAGCTGTGTGTTTTCTCCTCTGACTCCTTACACAGACACACACACACACACTTTAACTCTGGTCATTCTGCTGCAGCAGCTGGTGCACAGGCGACAACCAAGGAGCTACGGTTTCAACTCTGCATTTTTAGGAATTATCTGACTATGCATGCAAGTTTTCTTCCAGTAGTCATCCTTTTTGTTCACCGAGCTTCCTGCACACACTGCAGATCAGAAACACACCAGGTTTCCTACATGTCTGCACTGGCTATGTTTTTACAATCCCAGGAATCATTTATGTACATTTCACTTATTATATCGGCCTCTAGGAAGCTTCAGGTAAAGTTTCAAATAAAAGTTCCCTCTGAGGAAACTAGAATCAAATATTAAATGATGCACAGTGGTACCCTTCAGTAGTTGAGCTGATTATCAGTTTCACAAACCCTTTAAACCCAAGGACAATCCTAACAGACTAGCAAACATCAGAGTCTTGCTTTTATTTTACCTTTCAGTGGAGTTGTTGTCTTTGTTTGCTCGACACGTCTGCAGGTACAGTGAGGTCAGAGGATCTGGATGCATTTATGAAACAATCAATATTCAGTTTCCCACATTCTGTAAAAACTCAGAGACCAAACTGCAGCTGATAGCAACATTGTTCTGAAACAGAAGTGGGCAACTAATATCACTAAAAGACACATACAGAAGTGGGACTGTTGTGGAGGGCCAGACCAGAGGTTTAAACACAAATACAAGATGCATAATTAGCTATAAATGTTTCTTTAATTGGCTGCAATAACTGAACAGTTTTATAAAGCTAGAAGAACTTTTTGACAGCTTGGAAAGCTTCAGTTGGAATTACCATTTTTCTGGTTATTGGAGCTGTCAAGGAATGGGAGGGATTATAACATCTGACATCTAGAATTATCTGTTAGGTTGTTGATAAAATAAATGCAACATAACTATAAAACGTGTCTAATTCTGGCACTTTTCCTCAGTCAGAGCAGCCCAATCCATCTGATATTACCTGTTTAAAAGTAAAAACCCTTGCCAGGCTCCAGTCACAGAGATGTTCTGGTGCCGATCCGAGTTTTCCTGCTGCATCAGAACCAGCTGCAGTCTCCTGAACAACTGGACAGATTATTTTCACACTGGGCCCATTTGGTGACCCATTAAAGAAAGGATCATAGTGAGGAATTGCCTCCCTCCTGGGTGGACTTCTTCAGCTTCTAAATCCAGTTTCTCTGCTGACCCCAAGTATTGACAGCCTTTGTGTCTCCAGTAGATGTTTGCTTTTAAGGGTTTGTGTAGATCACATCTCACTGAAAAACCTAACCTGACTAAATTATTTTGGGTTCTGTTGGATAATTATAGCATTTTTTTTTTTTTTTTNGGGGGGGGGGGGGGGGGGGTTGGTGTGTGTTTTAGATGAGCCTTCAAATTTCTGAAACTCAGGAACTTACTATCAAGGCTATTTTATTTTGGCAGAATTAACTTTCAACATTTCTCCAAAAACCCAAATTTTACCAAGTAAAGAGAAGTTTTTGTTCCTCCTCCTTTTTTATATATTCCACTGTGCAGCTCAAGGACAGACACTTCAAAGCTGCTTCCAAACATCTTTTCCCCAACGTGCTCCTGCTCACATGATTCTGAAGAACGATGCTCCTCCATTTTTTATAAAGCAGTCCTCCGTTACCCCCACTGCTTTAGGAACATTACAGCAGCTGTAAAAAAACAAAATTAAAACAAAACATTGTTTAAATATTTCAGTCATTCCTTTAGCTCTTTTCCTGAATGACTGTCCAACAATTTTCCTGAAATGAATAATTCTTCATGTTGGGCAGGATCAGAATCATCTGGGTTTTACAGTCCAGGAAGCTTTAGGGTTCTGTTGTACAATATTTGTCTTTGTGTCTGACTGATGAGAAGGATTTTATGATACACTGGTGGTAATAAGAATAAGAAAATTAATATGAATAATATCTGAGTAAAATGAAGAGATAAAGACATCACATTAAGAGGAAGACATTAGGAAAAAAATCAATAAAAATACTTTTTTAATCACTTGCTGCCATGAAAGGCAGGCAGTGATCAATGAAGCAACAACTAACCTGAGTTCAAATTTAAATGTAACAGGAATACAGAAAGGTAAAAATCTAAAATTACAGTAAATTGTTCTGGGTAAGCATATTTGCAATAATCCTTATTAACCCTGAGGGACTCTGGTTTTGATTAATTTCTTTAAAATCATAAGTTTAAGACAAAAAGTGTCCTTATTCTGTGCAGAAAGCATGCAGCTTAGATTTATGGGATCTGAAGAAGTGCAGAAAAAATAAAAATCTGTTCAGCAGAGAAGATTTTAAAAAAAGAAGAACTGGAAGGAATCATGTCTCTTAACGCAGCAGGAAGAAACATCCATCCAGTTTGTGTCTCTGAAGATGCTTCCTTTAAACTTTTAGCCCAGTTGGAAAGATTTTTTAATGACAAAGCCTTTGTTGTAACTGAATACAATCTGAATAATTACATTTTTAAATATGCTGCTGTTTATTTTCATTGTTGTTCAGATGCATTACAAACCAAAATTGTTCTTTTTGTTCGTTTGTTTGTGTGTTTTTAATTAATCTTACTGGCTTTATTATTTTTCTGTGGTGTATGAAGTAAAGGTATATCACATTTGACTAAAACTATTGTTTGAATTAAAAACAAAACACACAGGAAAACATAGATTTAACTTTTAATTAGCACGTGTGACTCTGTATACAGCAGATTAAAGTGTTCTCATTTGTAAATTGAATAATTAATCCTGAAGGTAACACCTTCAGACTCAGCTGGAGCTTTTCTCAGATACACAAGTTTGTTTGAGGAAGATAAATTCATTTTTTCCGCTTCTAATTCATCAGCATATTGTCAGAAAAGAAGGAGCAACATCTTGAAATAAGCGGCACAGTGCGGTGTGGACTCCGGGGCATTTCCATGTCTGCGCTTTGTGCAGCGAGTTAGAAATAACAACTGGAATCTGGCAGGAAGAGGGTCGACTCTTTAAGTTTCATTTAATTGAGTGTAATAGAGCAGAACTGAAGGAACAGCTTCTGTTTGGCCCTTTGTGCATCCTGCAGCAATCGTTTAATTTCAAGCTGAGGAAGGTTTACACCATTCGCTGCAGTGATTTTTTTTAGATTTGGTACAGTGTGGTGAAGCTGTATGTGTTGTGTTGTTGCTTATATTTACAGTAATCAGATCAGCTTCTATAAAACTCTTCTCTTATTCTGCTTCTACAGCCTGAATAAAGACATCCTTTCCTCATGTATGTTATAATTACATTTAATGATGAAGTTAAACAATAAACCCAACATAAATCAAGACTTCATAACTAAATAAGCTGCCCATTTTATTTTTTTTAGTTTTTTCAACCAGATATCTTTCAGTTTTTAGTTCTTTCTTTACTTTAACAGATTAATTCCTCTGCAACATGTTGAATAAATGAATAAATGCTCCAATAAGCATTCAAACATATTTGAAAAGATTTTTCATTTATATTAGCTACAACAATGTTTTTGTTTGTTTTATTTTTTACAAATGAAAACAAACTAATTTGATTGCAGCTGGTTGATTTTTACATTTGAGACTCCATCTGCTCTAATTATGTTTTAGCCACCAGAAAATATCTCAGATGCTTTATTTTTGTCATTTGAAGTAGTTTGTGTAACATTTTGTTTATGATTTTTCTTCCTGTTTGTGTAAATGTATGAGTATATTGTATGTCAAAGACAAAATTCTCAAAAAACCTGAAATATTTCCTCAGACACAGGAAGGGATTTATTTGAATCAAGTGGTAAAAGTCAGCTCTGTTCAGCTCCAACATATTTCAGAGTAGAAACTTCATTCAAAGTTAAGTCCCTCCCATTAAAGATCAGAAATTTCACTTTAAAACCCAAAGGTTTTTTTTTTAATTTGTCAGGTTTTCTTTCATAATTCACTGTAGATTAATAAATAAATAAATTACACATGAAGTTTCTGCCTCTCAGTTCAAAAATATTTTTGATATGACTTATTTTTCACACAGTGACTCAGTTTCTGGTTTGTGTTTCTGTCTGAGTGGAACGTTCTCTAACAGAACACAGAACCGTTGTCTGTTCCAGCAGTGATGAAACTGAACATTTTCTCCTCACAGGCTAATTCTGTCCCACGTGAAATAAGAGGCGAGCTGAGAGTCACCAGGATGTCCTCAAATGCAAAAGAGCGTCCCAAAGATAGCCCGCGACACGTCTCCCACCTGCGGGAGACTTCACAGCTCATCTCTGATTCTTATCATGTGGGAGGTAAACACCAGCCTCCAACATGACAGCAGTGTGTGAAAACCAGGCCCAAATATAGAAACAGATCCCGGGCCAGACGGCGCCAGATGGACGTGCAAGATACACGGGTGTCTGTGGCTTGTGAAGAGTGAGCCATGGAGGGTTTCCCCATGCTGTCTTCATTATAGTGGCGCTTACTGTAAAGATGTCCAAAAAGACTCAATCTAAAATTATTTTACTGTTCTTCCAAAGAACATTCAAATTAAAATGAAAGGCCTGGCATTTCTTCAAGCAATGCATGACACCACCTCAGCGTCTGTGCTGTGAACGACTCTCAGTTACACATCAGATCTTAGCTCCAAAATGGACTGTTGTTGTCCTTTTCTTGTTGCTAATGTTAATTAGCTGATTAGATTGACTCCAGGTGTGAATCAGCTGTACCTCCAGGGATTATTTTCTGAGCTTCACTAAAATCCGTCCCGTGGTTCTTGAAATATTTTACTAATACAAGTGTTGATTCCAAAATTTACTATCAGATTTTTTTTAGCAAAAACTATTGTGAAACGTGTAGCATTCAGAGATTGGCTAAATTAGGGTTAGAGTGCGGGTTTTTGATGTTTGTCTCTTTCTTACCGTTTATTCATTGTCACATGCTGTTTTTATTTTGTTTTTTAATTATGTAAAGCACCTTGAAATGCCTTGCTGCTGAAATGTGCTATACAAATAAAATTTGATTGATTGATTGATTGGAAATTGGTGCTGTAGACAGTTGTGTTTCCTAAGTTCAGTTAGCTGTGGCGACCATCTTGGATTGAGCTGCCCAGTTGTAGATATTTATCCAATATAAACTTTTTGAAATGTTCATTGAAATAAATCAGGAGGTTTAAGAGAAACTTTGCTAACAGACACAGTTGACTCTCAGATCTCCTGTAATCAGTTGGTGCTTGGAGTATTTGTTGGGAACGACTCTCAGCTACTACCACACAAAGTTTAGCTCAGTATCTATAATTCTGGCTGACTTAGACACATTTTTGTCTTTAATAAGGTTGCCTACAGTAGCATCTATCTTTAAAGTGATTGACTCCAAAACCTAATCATTTCTAAATGTCCATTTAATGAACGTATACAAACACAGGCAAACCACTTTATTACCTTTTTGCCTTTCCTGTCAGGTAATTAAAAAGAGAAAAAATGAACTTTTTTGGTCAGTATTTAGGAGCTGAAGGGGATCCAGAGTTTCACAATGAAGCGTTCATGTTTAACAGCAGAGGCAGCAGCAGCAGAATCAGTTTTTATGGCTGTTTGCACCAACAAAACAAACCCCCCCTACAATCAGTAGAAGCAACACTATCTTCATTTCTCAGCAAACAGCAACATGTAAATTCATTACCGCTTCGAAGAACAATTTTTCCCTCTGATTTGAAACTTCCTGTCACAGACTGCAGCTGTGTGTGCAGATATCGTTCAGCTGAATTTATAAATATGAATGTGGGCCTATAGAGGAGGAACTCTCCGCTTGTTGCCATAAAGCGTGGCTCTAATGCAAAGAGCAGCAGCTATTACTCACCGATGTACATAAAGCCATACATTTTACAGTTTACTCACACAAATGCTTCCCATTCTGTTGACAAATTAATCAGAAATAATCAGCAGCACACAGACTCCACACAATAACAGAACAAAGCTGAGGGGGTTACCAAGAGCTTATAATTCACTGAAATTAAATCACAGAACAGACTGAGGCAACTTAGAACAAAGTTCTGACTGCAGAGACCGGGGTTCGAGTCTGAACAAGTACAAACACACAAACAGACTTCTCACTTTATTTATAAGTTGCTTCAGTCTTGCTGCATTGAAAAGTCACCAAATACCTCCTGGATTATCCTGGAACAAAAAATGATTTGGGTTAAATTCTTGTTTTTCTTTTGGTTTCAAGTCATTTTTTTCACTGTTTGGTTGAGTTTATAAAAAATGTTTTACTTTGGGCTGTCGCCGCACAACTACTTTCTCACTGTGTGCACGTTGTGTGCAGCTTACATGTTCTCCCTGTGCTCATACGGTTTTTCTCTGGGTACTCCGGTTTCCTCCCTTGGACCAAAAATATGCATTTCACGTTAATTGGTAACTGCAAATTGTCCCTAGGTGTGAGTGTGAATGGTTGTTTGTCTCTGTGTGTCCCTGTGATGGACTGCTTTGACCTGTCCAGGGTGTCCCCTGCCTCTCAGACAGTGACTGCTGGAGACAGACACCAGCTCTTTGAGACACGAAAAGGAGAAGCTTGTTAGAGGAAATGGATGGATGCATGTTTCAGCTTTACAATAATAAGAATTAGTTCATTCAGAAATAGTAACTGGGCTATGGTTCTTGAAGATCTTTGACCTCACAACTGAAGGACTTCTTCAGTTCTCGTTAGAACAGTTGGAAATCTGCTCCCCAGAGCTGAACAGGAAGGAAAATAGTGATTGGAATTCTGGTTCTTTTCTGTGATCCATGTCATTCGGCTCAGTTCTCAACTGTTTTTTAGTTAATATTAAGAAGATATTTGAGAACTGAAAGAGCAGTGTTGTTTTGAGGAGCTTAGCCAAATGGTTCACATCCAGCAAAAAGAGCCAGAATTCCCAACGCTGAAGTAAAAAAAAGGCGTAAAGATATTGTCATGCCTTTTGCTGCTCCACTATCTGACAATTTTTAAAGGATTTTCTCCAAACACAACAATCCCTAACAATAAAAACAAACAGGACCTTCAGACAGAATCTGTTTCACCCTGAGGTTAAAACACTGAAACAGGAAGTTACAGTTTTCAGTCCTCCGCTGGAAAAACTAAACAAGCTCTCCACCGACTCATGGAGAGGCAGCTCTTCAGGTCAGGACTCAACAGTCCACCTGCATCAGGACAGAGCAGAGCTGGAGAGGAGTCAGGAAAGTCATCTGTGTTAAGTGGAGAAAACAAAACAGTTTTAAACAAAGGGATGGCCTCAGGGTTCATCTGTCTGTCACCTACAATACTGCCTTGGCTCTTCCTCACAGACAGTTGAAGAAACTTTTATTTTTCTCCCAGCATTTGAAGTTTCATGTCAACAAGGCAGGAGGAACTGAATAAAAATGCAAAATTAGATATACACACACAAATAATTGTGTCTACATTCATACCAACTAGTTGTGTTGTTCATTAGAAAACAGCTTAAAACTATTTTAAACACTGAAATTGTAAGAATTTTGATTATAAACCTATTTTGTTCATTATTTGTCTCAAACTTTTAATCAACAAGGAGAGCTGCTGAGCATTTGAAGTCTTGAGAAATGAAGCATGTTTAAACCCAACTGGCTGGAAAGCTTCAGTGTTTCAGAAAACTTGATCAGACAACCACTCCTGTCTGATTTTCAGTTGTTCTCATAAAATGGTGCAATGTTAGTCCTAAAACTTGACAGTTTGAATAAACCCTAACACAGGACAGCAGGATGAGACTTGTGAAGACATAAGCAGGACTAAGAAAATCTGAAACTGAAATGTGAGAAACAAGGAGTATTTATCAGCTTGGATGGCTGACGAGTAAGTGGAAACAGGTGTGCTGATTACAAATGAAAGGCAGGTGGTGCTAATGTGCTGGCTCCAGGGCCTTCTGTGGACATTAGGAGGCTATAAAAGGAGTTCCAAGAACAGAACAGAAACTGGGCCTTTTTTTTTTGAGTCAGCTGGATGATGTTTTAGATAGAAGTGATGACAAGCAGAGAAGGGAGGGGGCTTCTCCTGGAATGCAAAAGGTTTGCCAGCATGAGGAGGTGTCACCTTAAACCAAGGACAACCTGTCAGTGCAGTTTGAGTTGATTGTGTCATTAATAGCTTAACTGTGCAATAAAGACATTAAAACACCAACTATCACTGACTGGGTAAATACAACTCCACTTATAATGGAGTACAAAAGCTGCCCCTCAGTACTGGCTAGGCTCAAAATGAAACACAAGAAACTCAGAAACTCAAACTAATTGAACTCTGGTTCATTTGCCTAGAAAGTCCGGTTTGTTTGGGGAGGTGTGGATGCACAATTGAACTCTGATGCGGACCAAAAAGGCAAACTCTGGTCCGACTAAAAACCTCGGCCTTGGTTCGGTTGAAGTGAACTCTGGCGCAGTTTGAATGCATATATGAATGCAAGCTGACCGCAGACTGCTCCAAAATCAGGAATCAAACTATAGCACATGGCCTTCTGGTTAAATGCAACCAAAACAAACGCATGTTTATACCACTGGCAGGAGAAATGGTTCAGGGTCAGAGACACATCCAATCAGAACTGATGGGATGAGCCAATCTCATCAGATAAAACAGGAGCAGAGTCAGTGCTTCAGAATCTGAGGACAAATAAAAAATGACCTTAAAAGTTCATGAAAATTTAAATAAAGTTTCTTATATGTAGCCAACAAACAATGTTTAAATTGTGTTACCTTGACCAGAGGCCACTTCAGTTTGTACAGTTTAATGTCACTTATCTGAACACCACTTTGTAGGATTTTACACATTTAATGAGCCAACACCAAAACTGTTTGAAACATATTCAAAAACAAAATGAATGAAAACAAAATTCCAACTGGGCCATCTTTTTATTCACAGATTGATCAATAAAATAAACAAGAGCTGTTTTCTTTTTCCTCCCACTGTGTCCCAAACAAAGAGGAGGACAATCAGTGTGAGGCACAGAAAGGGAATAATGGGATGTTTATCTCTGAGTCAGTTTCTGGGAGAATCCTGACTGAAGCATGGTGTTTCTATGGGTGTCTGTATCACAGGGGGCCAGGTTGTCCCTGTTGTCCCTCACAGAGACATGGAGAAAAGACGAAGGACAAAGACAACAAAGACAGAGACAACCTTTATTTGCTTTATTGCTCTCCTTCTATTCACATACACAAAAACTAGAACATCTTACTGCAGCAGTCCAAATCTCTGCAGAACATACACACTGTTAGAAATACACAGCAGCATCACGAGTATTATGGTCTGTCGTCATGGTTTCCTTCAGCAACAACCACACACCTCTGTGGCAGAATCCTCCTCTCACCAGACAGATGGTGAAAATGGTAATTATGGAAGTAATTTAGCCTCAAGTAAGATGTTGGATTGGTTCAGACAAGCAGTAAGAATCGGCTCCTCTCTTCTTTTCTATGGGAGCAAAGTTACTCCAAACGATACAATGATGACTCTGAAGATCCTTCCCAACTGGACGAGGAGAGCAAACTGACAGGAAGTCGAACTGACTGTATGCAGCAAACAAGCAGTGACTCGAACTCAAACAGTCCTGAAGAGAAAAAGGAAGATGAAGATCCATCCGGTGTTTAAAGACTGAGCATCACATCAAGACAAACAAAAACCTCCACCTTTACTCCTGCAAACATGTCTGTGTCCGTTTGTCATTTTTACCGTATTTCAGCCAATGTTAACCAGTTTCAGGCCGATATTTTGTTCATAAATAACAGATTCCTGAGCTTTAAAGATCTTGTGTGAAGTTTTATTATGAACAACCGACACATAAAATATCAAGCCAAAATATAAAAGGTAAAATATCATAAAAGCTGAGTGAAATTACAGACAGGTACTTAAAGGTTCTGTTTTAAAAATCCAAAAGGTCTTCCTAACATGTGCATTAACAATCTGAATCACAGAAAACTTTTATCGAGTTTTAACATAGTGTGCAAAAAAAGAAAAAACTATGATTGCACTGAAATGTTTTTGGCTCTCACAGTTCCTGGATGGTACAGAATAATAATGGACCATATTTTCCTGGACTGTGCAGCAGTAGGAATAAATCTGCTGTCCTGACCAGAATCTGTGAAGACTGAGGAGCTGAATCTGATCCCTGACTACATGTACCTCTGACTGTATTACTCTTAATGAATAACATCAATTAAATATTGGAAAATAAAATATAAGGCATAATAAAACTATATATCTGAGTTATGATTTATAAATAATTATGATGGAAGATTATTTTATTGTTGTTTATTAACGAAGTCTAAATTATTGAACCACTCAATGATTGTGCTCCTTTTCATTAAAAACAGCAGGTTGGCTAAAGTTTCACTTTATAACCACATAAATGTAAATTTGTTAACTAGTTACACAACAGAGTCACTTTGAGGGTCATGTTGTTGTCTTACTGCTCTTTTATGTTTAAACTAAAACCTTTTCTCCATAAATCTTTGGCTACATCGATTACATGGTTTTAGTTCTGAAATCTGCAAATATTAGCTCAGGATTTTTTTGTTCCACCTGAGATTGTCTAAGCAAACAAACAAATAAACATAGAAATAATATATTAGACCTTTTGTTGAAGAACTAAACTTTATGTTAGCAGTCATAAAATTAAAACTGTTTTTATAGAAAAAGCCTAGCATTTCTTGAAGAGTTTTAGACCAAGATCATCTTACATTAAAAAGAAATGAAGTTGTTGCCTTTTTGGTCAAACCTTGAAAATAATGATGCAAAGTCTCGTGCAATAAGGGGAGTATTTGTTGTGATTGACTCTCAGCCACCATCACATCAAACTTTAGCTCATTATCTGAAAAACTGAGAAGTTTCAGCCTTATTTGTGTTGGCTGATGGTGAGTAGGGGTGGCAGCCATCTTGAATAGGTAATCAGGTTTAGAAGATGATCCAATAAATACTTTCATTAAAATCCCTCAAGTGGTTTATACGATATTTTGCTAACAGTGTTGACTCCAACAGTTAATGCTAAAGATTTTGGCAAAAAATAATATTTGTGAATGACTTTGAGCTACAACGACACCACATTTCAGCTCAATATCTGTTAAATAGACTAAACTAGTCATTATTTTTTTGTTTTCTAAGGTCAGTTGGCTGTAGGGGATTTATTTTGCTAACAGTCAGACAGAGTTTATTCTAAATCATTAATGGCAAACAGTTAAACAAAGATCTGTTAGCCCTCAGAACACGTGTTGGGGATCACCCTCAGGTATTACCACACCTGTAAAACTGACTGAATCAGAGTCATGTTTGTGGTTTTCAAGGTCAGCTCACTGTGGCAGCCATTTTGATTTGACTCCAAAAGTTAATTAGTTGTAGATGAATGTCTATTATTACTAAGTTTTATAATAATCCTTCCAGTGGTTTACAAGATATTTTACCAAAAATCTGACACAGGAACACATGGACAAAGACACCGGCAAACCCATTATTGTGACGTTGGACGATAAATAAAGCTGAAAAAGATTCTAATCCAGCACTGATGGAATAAATAAATGATCCTTGATGTTGTCAGTTTTGTTTTTCAACACCTGAAGGAGCTTCAGAACAGTTTCTGCAGGGATGAAATGTGCACCTCGGCTCTGAATTACAGCTGCAGTGATCCTGAACAGCTCTCCTCAGGATTAAAGTACAGAAAATGAATCTTTCACTTGTCACTCGTGTTACTTCCTACAGGACAACACGAGGCAGCTCCCCGGCGTGTGTGGATTATTGACTGAGTGCATCAATTAGTTCCTGCTGGGAGACCCAACAGAACCTGCTCCTAGTTAATTGTTTCCTTTAAGTAGTATGACTTCGTACTGAGACCCAGATGTTGTGAAACACCACCTTTGGTCTCCTGCCACCGAACATGAACAATGATGTCCTGATACCACAGCAGTCATGATCATGGAGATCATCATGGAGATAAAACCAACAGAATCTGGCAACATTCTCCTCCTGTGTGCTACCACTGTCTGCTGAGAGAAGAAAAAACAGACAAAAATTATGGTGGAGAATGACAGGGCTAAGATACTGCAGGACTTCCAGATCCAGACTGACAAACAGGTGCTGGCTAACCAACTGGACATCGTGGTGGTCAACAAAACAAGGCAATAATGATGAAGAGCAGCTGTAACATTCAGAAGATGAAGCTCAAGAAGCGAGCTCTACAATGCCATGGTTGGTCACCTTCATTCATGTCAATAAAGTGGCTCATTTGTGAGCCAAGCAAACAAAGACCCTAATGAGCCTCTATTGTGAGGAGAGTGAGGGTAATCTGCAGGTGAATCCATCTCAGCTTTAAAAGCTTGAAGCTCACACTCTCTCTTTTTTTTTAATTAAGAAAGCTCTTCGGATGAGAAGCAAAATGTCTTCAGTGACAGAAAAGAAGTCCAGTTTTTGTTTTTTAACCTTTTTTGGATTCACCATGTCCTGGATGACTGAAAATCTACACCAGCAAAAACTGTGGAGAGTCGAGGCCTCAGTGGTGCCAGTGGTCATCGGAGGACTCGATGCTCCAACAGATTCCAGGAACAACCTCAGACATCTCTGTTCACAAGAGCTCAGTCCTAGGAACTGATAAGACACTGAACAGAACCCTGAAGGTCCCAGGCCTCTGGTAGAGGACTTGTTCTAAAGTAAAAGTACAGATGGCCATGTGAGAAAAGGGCAAACTCAGATTATAAGTAGATAAATAGAAACAAAGACAGGTAGACAACAGTGTTGGTTCTGTAATCATGTTGTGTGTTCAGACATTTTATTGTGACCTCATTTAAATGTCTTTTTTAGTGGAACAAAGTATTTGCTTCAAAGCCTTTTGAAAAACTATAGATTTTTCTATTTTTCCTGCCTGTCAGTGTCCTTCACTGACACACTCCACCCCTACTTGTTCATTCATTACGAGCAACTCAGAATGAGACATCAGTTAAATCCCTAAGTAATAATACTCCAAGGGCACACCAAAAGAAGCATAGAATGCCTCCCCATTTATCTCATTTGATTTCATCCACAGAGATTGCACTAGCAAGCAAATTCTCATTTATAAATAAATTTCTCATTTGAGCAGTGATTCAGTACAAGGCCTGTGGCAGAGATCTTGTTTTTATGACTTGTGTGCCTCTCTGGTTCATCTGCCACACAGATTATTGTTCAGCTGTACTCCAGAAGGCATTCTCCCTCACAGTGAGGCTTGTAACTCTCATCTGGGTTGGTAATAAAAGTCATATTTGCCTTTGGTTAAAGCTGGAGCCAAGGCTAGAAAAGCACAGAGTTTAGAAGCAGATGGGCTTTTCCTCTTCTACAGACCATCCTGATTTTAGTTCAGCATTATTGCACGACAGACTTGATATTCAGCTAGCACTCTTCGTTAATCTCAGACCCACTGTGACTGAATCTTGAACCTTAACCTCCCCGCTGCAGAAGGTGAGGCCTTAACCTCTGCAAAGCATAATAAGCTGACGTAAGATCAACTAATGGAAGCCACAGGCTCACAGCAGGATGGCACCGTCTCTCTTTTCTTACAACAGAAAACCAAGATAAGTGAGCCACAGTTACCTCCTCAGGCTGACCTAAACCAGGGATGAGCAGGTACTAACAATCAGGCCTACATAATGGTATTTCACTCATAAGTTCAGAGAATATGCCCAAATCTCAGAGTTCCAACAATCAATACTGAAGAAACTGCAAATGCACGGTTCAAAGTTAACATCATACAAGACATATCACTTCACAGAAGGAGGCTACATTGTACACATAAATTGTTTTTTTTACTTGTCCTTCAGTCATTTAAAACCTTTTCATTTCAAAGGAGCTGCAGTCAGAAACGTCTGTTTTTCTGCGGATCATCTTCACACAGCATGTAAACAATATAACTATCATATCAAACATGCTGGAACGACATCATTGAAATTTATTCTCCCGATTAAAACTCATTTGAATGTTTGTCAGAATTTAAGCATTTCAAACTATAACTGGGAAAGAAAGACAAAGTAAATTAATGATGATCTTTTCATGTCGAAAAATGATGGCCGCTTTGGTCAAACCTCGAAAATAATGTTCAGCATGACCTGATGCAATGTCAAGCTCAGAGTATGTGTTGAGAATGACTCTCACCTACTGCAACATCAAATTGTAGCTCAATATCTGTAAAAGTGTCTGCGTTGTAACCATTTTTATGTTAGCTAATATTGGTTAGCTGTGGTAGCCATCTTGAATTTGGTTGACTCCAAATGATTGTCAGTTGTAGATGTACATCTATTGATGAGTTTCCTTTAAATCTGACCAGTGGTTCATGGTATATTTTGCTAACAGACATTCTAACACAGCAGCACAGTGGTTAGAGCTGTCCCAGGATCGCTTCTTGGCCTGTGACCTTTCTGGGTGGTGTTTGCATGTTCTCCCTGTGTGCAGGTAGGTTTACTCCAGTTTCCTCCCACAGATCAAAAACGTGCGGGAACGAGAGTGAACATGTGAATGGTTGTTTGTCTCTGTGTCCATGTGATGGACTTGAGACCTGTCCAGGGTGTACTCCATTTGATTGTTTGTATAGTAATAACAGAAAAAAGTTAAAACTGTTAATAATAATTAAAAAAAAATGATGTGGACATACTCAAACAGCATATTTGAGTTGGGGAAACAAGCAGAGTAGTATTTCTACCTTAATTTGACATAACTTTGACATCATAGAACATTATTAATAATTTTTGTATCACTTGTCCCAGACACACTCAAACATAGAACTTGGCATTAAAGGATGTTTTGTTCAAAGTCCTGGGACAGATTTATCCAGGTTAAAACTTTTGGATAAGATTTGAATCCAGAAATAGAAATGAATGTAAACATGCACCTGTATTTGGTCCTCTGGCTAGAATCAGACACTGTCATGGAGTTACTGTCCTAAAATCTTATGGTACTGCGCAGGAACGACAAGAGCGGTGATTTGCCATCTAGATAAGACTTTGCCTTTCCTGTTTACGATTATACCTGCGACAACATCAGGATGTGTCAACTCAACAGCTCATGTCAGGGAAGCAGAGAACATCTTTGGAAGAAAGTGAAGACTCTTAAAAACCAGCAGTTCATTATATCTGAACGTATGCACTCCAGTCAACGAGCTGAGTTTGTGCTGCTTCACAGTTGGATTTTTAGTCTGGTCTTTTTTGCACCTTTCACTGGGTGCTACTTCACTTTCATACTTGACAGCTGCATGTATATAAAATGTTCTCAAGCTAACCTTTTAAACAGATTCTCCTGCAATCACAGCAAAATACAGTCTTCTATACAATTACATATGAACTGCACTATAATTACCACGTGTGCTTTTTTTATGCCATCTGCACTGAGCAACCATTCTGTTTCGAGTCAAACTTTCCTTGAGGCAAAACAGTAAAACCGTAATTACTTACACATTCATAGAAATGAAGTATGAGTTAACAGCCCCTCTTCTCCCCGTCAACGCTGCGCATGTGACAGTTTTTATAAGCAAAACTGACGACACACATATTTGTATTCAGTACAGCTGCAGTGGTGGATGAATGGAAACATGAAGGTTGTCTGCACCGTAAACAACACAGTAATAGCACAATGAATCTTTAATACCACAATCACTCCTTAAAAAAATAACTTTGCAACGAATCAATGCTTTGAGATGTAGCAGAAGGCCTGACCCGAAGGAAGCCATGCATAACAAGACCAAGGAGATGAAAACTGAAGAGAGAAGTGGAAAAAAATAAAATGGAAGCTGCGGAGTGGAGTAGATGATGAAGAAGACCAAAATAACAAAATGCTAGAGAAAACAAATTAATGTGGATGTGAAAGGGGGAAAAGGCAAAAATAGGTCAGGTGAAAAATTTACAAGGAATTAAAATAAATGTGAAGCAAAACACTTACATAACATCAGACGTGTGTCAGTTGATTTGACCTTTTGTTATTATCTTTGAAGGCATCCCCAATCAAGATGGCTGCCACAGCACACCAAGTTGAGCAAACACAGAAACAACCCTACCTCAGTCAGTTTTATAGATATTGATCTAAGACTTGGTGTAGTAGTTGCTGAGAGTCATCCCCAACTTATTATCAGACCAATAACTGATAACTTTGCCAATAACTATTAGAATCAACTCAGGTTTGTTAGTGAAATATCTCCTGAAAAGTCAAAGAAATATTAATTAAACTTTGAGAAACCAGAAAAGAGTGGAATGCTTCCTCCAGGTTGGGGATGAGCCTCTCCATCATGGAGGAGTTGAGGTATCCGGGAGTCTTGATGGTAGGATGGAGCGAGGGACGGATTGATGCCTCAGGGCCTCGTGAACAGAAATGAGGGTGTTGCTCCGGTCAGTTGTAGTGAAGATGGAGCTGAGCTGAAAGGCCAGACTGTTGGTTTACTGGTCCACCTACGTTCCAACCCTGGGGAGTGTCACTGGAGAGGGGGGAGCCTGGGTGTCCCTCCGCGACCTGTTGCCTCTGTGATCAACCGTTGATTAGGGGCAGAAGATGGGTAAATGGATCAGAAATTAATGTTTGAGTTGTCCTCTACAGTTGATTAACTATTGGACTCAACCCAATCCAAGAGGGCTGCCAGAGCCAACTGACCTTAGAAAGTACAAAAATGGCTTCAACTCTGTCAGTTGTACAGATATTGAGCTGAAAATGTGTGGTTCTGGCTCTAAATCGTACTGAACACACTTTGAGCCCAACACATTGTGCGACATCTTTTACTGACAAATCAGCAGAAAGTAGAGAGAGAGGAGAGAAGCAATAAAAGAAAAAGATGTAAGAGAGGAGAAATGGATAAAATAAAAGTGGAGGAATTTAAATTAGGTAAACAATAAAATGAGCAGGTGAGGCTGAGTGGAAATATGGGCCATGATGAATAAATAGGATGATAGAAACATGCAAAAACAGGAGGGAATAAAAATTGTAGAAAATGTGACCTAAATGGTGAATTGTTGGGGTTATTTATCTAAAGAGTGATAAAACAGGAAGCGTGGTACGGGCCGGTGGGGGGTGATGGCGGGTGTGTGGGGGGGGGTCAGGCGCAGGAATCATGTTCTTATAATGATGAAGGGATGTGGAAGGAAAAACCAATCACAGCTGGACCTCTCCAAACTCAGAGGAGAGGAGAGAAATTGCTATTCCCTCGAGAAACATCAATTCTATCTGCACACACACACACACACACACACACACACACACACAGACACACAGACAATGTGCATTGTGATGAAACACACTTTAACATGGCTGCAGAGAGAATTTACAATCAGATTTCTTTTTTTTTCCACCAGCTCAGGTAAAAGAAGTATTTTTGCCAGTAATTGCTCACTGAAACTGCTGCAACAGCAGGCCACGGTAAAAACACTCACACTCACACACACTTGGCCACTTTTGAAGTGTTTGTCTGCAGCTCAACATTTTCATTTATGTGTGTTTATGTCTGTCAGTACAGAGCTGTCTGCATAAATTGACCACTGGGCTGTCTTGCTTTTATTACTTCATGAACTGCAGCGTCTTGCAGGATTTATGTGTGATTTTATGTTTGTGTACGCCGTCCAAGGCCACAAATGATGAGCTTTTCCTGCTCCCTTCCTTCTGCGCTGGATGCATGGACACCCTTGTTTCTGTGTGTTTGTCTCTGTCTGTTGGTTTGTATCTTTTCAAGCATCGCGCCTTGTCTTCTCCTTGAAGTTTCTGTGCTACTTGGAGCTCTGAGGCATCAGATGTGATTTCTGCAGTTCATCTCTAACAGCTCCCTCCAGGGGAAACAAAAGCAGAGACAAACAGGATGAGTGAGATTCACCATATAGAGCATTTACAGAAACTGGTGGAATTGGTGTTGTTGTAAGCTTCAAGGATTCACACTGACTCAGACACACTGATTACCAGCTGAATGGGTGCTCAACACAAACACCTCAGGAGAGGCAGAAATTTACGGCTGGTTCTGTTACAGAGACTGTGACTGATATAAAAACAGTGGAGATATGGAACGTAGCATGCAATGTGGGTCAAATGTTTAACCAATAGTCATCAATGGCTTTTAAATAAATTTGAAACTTTTGATCTTAAATTTGCATGAGATTTGTTGTTTTTATGTATTTATATTTGATCTTAATTAGTTTTATTGATTTTATTTATTTTTATGAACTTGGCCATGACCAGAGTTTACCTTCTGTACTTTGGTTTTATTAAGGGTAAAGCATTGAAGCACCTTTTTGTAGTTCGGTCGTTATTCTTCAGTGTTTGTTACATTTGTTGAATCATTATTCCTCCCACAGCTTTAGAAAAACCCATAAAAACACCTAAATGTGTAGCTCAATGGGGAACAGAGCACAAGGACGTTTGATAGCAGTACATTGAAAGGCATAGTTGAAATTCACAAAAAAAGTCAAAGAACAACAGGTTTATTGTCAGAAGTAGTGCAAAGCCCAGCCCTGTTTGGAGGTCTGCAGGCAGCTCAGACTTCACAGCAGAAACATCATTTAAATTTAAACAGGTCACAGAAAGCTGGACTCTTCATGACTGAACTGACATCTTTAACAGTTTTTAGACAATCACAGTTAAGGATGGATCATTACTGAAAGGTTTTATCACAGAATGATGTGGTGATGTCACACACTGTTTAAACTGTTCAAAATTTTAAAAACAAACTCTTATTTCAACAAATTTTACATATTATATAATAAAATATAGACATTTTTGTCTTCTTTCACACAGTTGGTCTCTTACTGCTATAGGACTGATGGTTTTCTCTCAAATTCCCCCTGAGTGCAGAGTGCGCTCACCCAAACCCTCATTAACTTCCATTTTATCTGAACTCCAAACTTTTTCCTTAAAACTGAACGTGAAGGCTCTTTTTAACTTGTCCTTTCCCTTACATAAAACATGGAACATAAAAATTGACATATGGGACCTGCTCATAATTCAGAAAATATGACTTATAGTTTTTACACATTGACTGAAACTTAATTTCTAGTCTGATTTTCTGTCTATCCTTTTATGAGGGCTGTCAGTGGCTGACCAGTGTTACTATGGTGACCTTAATGAACCACTGGCACCATTTCTCTCCATCTTGGTTCTGTACTTGCTGGGATTGGACTCTTATGTATTTTTCTGTTTCCTCTGCGTTATGTTGCCTCACACCTGTTCCTTCTGTTCTCCTCTCAGCTGTTTTTCATTCTGCAATTAGGCCTTCATCTGTTTAGTGGGAACAAAATCAATGCTGCCACGCCGCAGAGAAGAACAGAACAGTGTTCAGGTCAGTTCAGTCTTCTGTGTTATAAAATAATTTGTTCTTGTACTCACCATGGGGGCTGAGCAAGGATCCTTTTCCAGAGCGACCCTCCTGACAGTACTCTTCTTCATCAGTTTATGTATCAAAATGTCCTGTCCGGTTAGATTATTAGTAAAGGAAGTCACAACCCAAATTATTATTGGGTTTGGGAAACGAAAGCTGATTGATATTAGAATTTCAGACAAAAGTTAAAGTGGTACCCTTCTATATCTCTTCCAGTTTTCCAAATTTATTTTGTATATCAAGATTCTTACATAATTTTTCCCTGTTTATTTTGTTGTCTTTGATCTGTTGTAATAATTGTTAATTCATGTGTGACCCTACTTTAAAACATTGTTCAGAACCCTATGACTTAAACAAAGTGGTGACCTTTAACAGTTTGGTTTCCTTTTCCTGTTGCTGTAAACTGAACTCATTTCAGTGGATTTCTACCTTTCAGATGTGGAACATTTCCTCCCGTCTGGGTTTGCTTTTGGTTCTTCCAACACTAAAAGCCAGTTATTGAGTGGTGTAATGATAGAGAGATGCTACCTTTCATCACTTAACTGTAAATAGTTGTAACATACAGTAGGGCAGAAAACAGAATCAAATAAGTCTTGTGTAAAGATTTAGCTTGACTTTATGGTTTACCATCTACAGTAAAGTGCCTCATTCTGAGGCAGACACATTGACAAACAGCAAACACACAAATAACCCTGGACACAATCATCAATGCCTGGCTAGCAGGCAGCAGTCTGATTTAGTGCAGCTGAATGAGCTGTAATACAAGTTTGTGCGCTGCTGTTTCATTGTGATGGGTTTCGTGTATTGTGCTGCAGATAAGGCGGCTGTGTCACTGCACTTTGCTGCATTGTTCCTGTGATAAGGAAGCAGCGAAGGGAGACATTCTCCTTTGCAGAAGACAGTGATGCTATCGATGGGCTGAGGTTGGTGGGAACATTAGGTGGGGAGAATGAGGGGGGGGGGGGGTTAGGAGGTGTGGTTGGAATAGATTGGCCAGAAGTGTGTTATCACTGTGTCTGTGAAGAAGTAGATAAAAAACAGGTGGATTGGTAAGAGTGGGAGGTGATAAACATGGTGTTCTTGTGTATTTTGGGACTTTTTTGAATACATTTTCACAACAACCTATTGAAGAACAGAAAGAATGGGGCCCAGTTTAGATAACAGCCATGGTTAATAACTCATCAATGCAACAAAACAGGCAGCACTTGAATAGCCAGTACTATTTGGGGATTTGTTCACTGATCTTAGGCCAGATTTGTTAATCTCTCTCTCTCTCATAATATATAATATCCACTTTATTTAAAACCGTAAAGTGGTGTAATAACGGTGACAACAGAAAAAAAACATGGTACCGGAACACTGGTACATTTTTTAACATTTTTATTTGTATCTTAAAGGTACATTTTTACACAATGAGGTACAAAAAAGACCTTTCAAGGTAAACCAGTGAACTTTAATGTATTGTACTTTTATTTTTACTGTGTACATGCACTTCTCGTCTTCCTCCGCTGCAGTCATCTGGGATTTTTCAACACAATCAAACAGGTCTTCAGAATTGTGTTGTGTTTAGATTTTATCTTCTGTTGCTGCTTTTTTTCACGGCTGTTAGCAAAATGCAGTTAAATAAAATTTCAGTAAAGTGAAATATTTAATATTATGTGAGCTTCTGAGAACACCTACCCCCAAATCCCATCTCCATAACTTCAGAAAGAGACCAAATATGAACAAAAAGCTGAGATATGTGAAGAAAAAATAATCGTGATGCACTCCCCACAGAGAGCTTCTGTCACAGGAAGGACTTTTCGCCTCTTCGGTTCTCTGAAGTAGAAATTTGCTTGTTAGAGCGCCACACAGGTCCCGAGGAGTCTGAGCCGCTGCCTCCAGCTGAAGTTGTGCTCAGAACTGAAGGTCTGGGCATAAAAGCGTGTAGAAAAACAGTCAGAGCAGGAACATAACCTGCGACTGAAGAGAAACATGCAGTTCAGTGTCCTTCTGCTGAAGCCAGTGAGTCTGCTGTGACCCAAGTTTCATTTCATATGGTACAAAAACTCAAAAAGGAAATTTTCACTGTTCACAGAAAATGGATTTTCTATTACACAATATAAGAAAATGTCCAGTAAGAAATGGGTTCAGTTGGAACATAAAGGAACTATAATAAAACAGTTGTATAGATAAAATAGAAGCAGATCTGTGTCATGTATTCAGAGTCAGTAAAGACTGATCTTGATGGTCACCCAGAGCTGATTTCCTGTTGAAAACAGCAGCAAAGCCAAATCTGTGAACTGTAGTTTTTCTTTCTTCAGAGCTTTTTGAATCGCAGACAGGGTGATGAAATCATGACTCAACTAAGCTTTATTACTGTCACAAACTATTTTTATAAAGATAAAATAAACCGCGCCGACATTGCTGCCCAGTGGACATTTATCCTCCTTCTGCACAAATACTTAAAAAAGATCCTTCAGATGAGGTTTACAGTATGTCAGTGGATTGTTTCCTACCACATGTTCATTTGAAAACTGGGAGTAACAAAGAAGGATTAGTGTAAAAGTAAAAAAGGAAGTGAGTATATGATGTTTTCCTGCTGTGAGCAGCTGGGATCTGAACACACGCTCTGTTCATGTCCTGAATTATTTTCTGTACAACAACAAGGTGTCACAACTCAGGGAGACATCGGAGCAGTGAGTGCTGCTCATCACTAACCAATGTTTTAACTTTTCAGCCCATCAGCCAGAAATTCAACATGGCCACTCTGGGGTTTTACTCCTACAACAGTCACAGTGTTTTTATACAATAAAAAATAACACTCTGCCAAGTTTAAAACTTTATATAGTGGCTTGTTTGTTTGTGTTTCCCATAAAATAATAAAAAACTGTGATAACAGTTGTTGGAGGATCCACCATCACTTTTTTGAACTTGTCACTGAGCAGCTCTGCTGAATCAGACAGTGGGTTTAGCACCTTGCTCAGGGGCACTTCAGCACCACTTACTGACACACAGCAGATTGAATGATTTTCCCTCTTCTAGTGGAGAGTTGAACTGTTGACCCACCAATCATGAGCCCACTTCTCTTTCCCCCTGGACTCGGAGTGACCTTTAACCCCTGATGATTAATGTAGGAGAGTAAAATTGATGAGACAGAAGAGGCAGAGGTTATTCTTCCTCTCTGTCTCACTTCTTCTTTCTGTCTTTGTTTCTATTTGTCTCTGCCACAGGCTTTTTAGTTTTAGAGATGTTAACTTAATGTAGTTTTCTCTCAACACTGATTAAAAGTTTGCTCAAACTAACCTCCCTCCTTGAATCTATCTCACTTATCAAGGCTTTGTGTCTTTCTCGTCTCAGTGGCTTCTTCAGGGTTTCCTGATCACTAGAAGCTGGCATAAAGATCTTCACGATGCATCTTGGGTAATCCAGGGCTTCTGTTCCTGTCAGGTGACTCTGGGGTACGAAGGTTACAGAGATAATTGCACCAACACTTAGTCTATCCTGACAAATATGAAGTGTCTCTTACAGATTTGTGCTGAAATCTGACAGAGAATATTTAAAAGTTTGAAAAAATTCAAAATGCAAAGTAGATTTTTCAGCATCTATTACACCTGGTCTGTACCAGGTATGCATCAGGTTTTTACTCTTTAGGTACTCAGTACTTACCAGGTGTGTACTGAGATGTATTCTGTACTGCTGTTGACAAATCTTTGGTTATGAGCTTGAATTGGCAGTCTGTGGTCGTTCAGCGAGACAGACTCCTGGTCAGCTGGTTTAATACTTCTCACAACAAATATCAAATTTTCTGATAAAATCAAATGTCAATTTTCCAGTTTGTTTAATCACTGTACTGTGTAATTATATCATAAATATAAAAATATACACTGCATTGCATCAGATTTAGCCTTAGGCTCTTTTTAATCTCGAGTCCAAGAAAAAAACACCAAGAAAAACTAAAACATCTGACATCAATAAGATAAAAAACAGATATTTAACAATCTCTCAGTCCTGCAGTGTGACTGCTGCTGCAACCAACATCTTTTTAGCAACTTTGAATGCCTCTGCAGCTGTCTTTTTGCTTTTTTTTCTCGTTTTTTTTTTGAATCTGAGTCTAATAGGCGTGTTAATGCCAGCTACCTTCATCGCTGGCCTGATGTTTCTGTTGAAACATGAATGTGATTCTAACACTGTAACACTCCAGAACCTAATAAATCTGTGTGACATGGGTTACAATCAAGACTTTGTAACGCGACGTGTACAAATTGTTAGTGGTTTTTAAAGCTGCAGTGTGATCCAGCCCACAGACAGCAGAGATGAAGTGATGCACAGTGATGCAGTGAGATGGAAACCTTTCTGTTTACAATCTGTCCTTGAAATCGATTTGTTCCCTTTTTGTCCCGTAGATGCCCTTGAGATTTCAGTCTTTAACTGATTCACAACCACATTTTATTTTAATGGTCACGGTAACATTTAAAGCACAGAAAAAGCAAACAGACATCGATGCTGCTGATATGATCTGCTGAAAACTAACACTGTTTAAAGTCCTCATTCACAAGGCAGATTGTGTTATTGGGTGCAGCAACATTAAACTTACTAAAATTACTGAACCCTTGAGGAGAAAAGAAATAATGGGTCCTTACTGACCTATCAAATACAGCTATTTTTTCTTTGCTTTGTGAATGTACACAGCTGCCTCAGGGTCCAGAGCACACGGCAGAGAGCACAGTCATTATTTCTACAGAAACCCACAAACCAACTTGGCACTCTTTCTGGACTTTGATTTCCTGGGTTGTATTGTTTTGTGTGAACAAATACTTTTGTGCACATTTCACATTAGAAAGCATAAATGAAAACAGAGAACTTTAATAGAAAAGGAGAAATGAAAATTGCACTCGTGTGATTTTATTGTTTTAAGAGTGGCTGATGTATATCAGGCCTGGTGGAAATCCGAACTTGTCACGAGTGGTGGAGAAGGAGGCGAACCCAGTGTGCAGACTCATCTTGGGAAATTTATTTATTTTAAAAGAAAAGAAAAAGCTGACGAGGCACAAATGGAAGTAAATAGAAAGCCGTAGCAGACATGGGCAGGAGCAGTAACCTAAACCAGACAGCAGGGAGACAGACTAACAAACCAGCGAGAGTGGAGGAGATGACTGGGTTTTAAAGGCAGAGGGTCATTAGGTGAAGTGAGCACAGGTGAGTGATAACGAGGAGCAGGTGGAGATGGGCGTGGCAGGAAAACGACTGACTGAGGAGAAGTGAATGATGACAGGAAACAAAGACACAAGGAACAAGAACTGAACTAAGACCAGACTAAAACAAAGATAACTAAATAAAATAAACTCAAACTGAAACATGAAACAAAAACCCCAAATCCTGACAGCACTTTGAAACTAACATTCTTTAAAATGATGCAGTTTGCCTCCCACCTTACATGCTAAAGTTTACAAACCAAATAAAAACACTTTTCTATTTTGCATTTTTATGAGATTTCCTGTCTAAATATGCCAGTATGTGCCTGTATCAATATGTATGTAAATAAAAGAGGTTTTTGTTGTTTACTTATTTTTGTAATGGATTATTTTCTATGCTTTTATAGTTATATGTATTTTTCAAATTGTCATTTTGCTCTTGTTAAAAAGCACATTAGGTTGCTATGCAAAAATTATTTACTGAACAGGTTTCTTTACCTGCTTTTCCATGCAGAGAAGCTGTTTCCAGCTGATATTGTGTGAGAGGTGCGGTTCTGTCTATCAGCTACTATCACACCAAACGATAGTAAAATAACAGTTAAAAACAGATTTATTTGACTACATCAATAACATGTAAGCATTGCAAAGAAGCATGCATATAAATTACATCTTTAAATTCCAAAATAAACATAAAAGTAGCAGATACAAGTATTTTTATACCCTTAAAGGATAGACAAGACTTGATCATTAATACAATCTTGTTTTAGCTTCAGGTTCTTTTTTTTACCAGCTGCTGAATCTGAGACTAAAAGGAAAAAGAATCATCAATCAGGTATATTTGTCATGATTTCTAGTATTTTTGGGTTTGTTCTTAGTTTAGTTTTGGGTTCTTGTTTTTCCTGCTTTCTTCAGTTTTGTTTTTTCCTTTTGAGTTTTATTTTAGACTTTTGGTTTTGTTCTCATGTTCTGTCTGTCTCTGTCTTAGTTTGGTATTTTCGGTTTGTTGTTTTGATTATTGTCTTGTTTCAGTTTATGTTATTGTTTCAGTTTAGTTTTCCTGTTTATGTTTGCCATCACTATTCACTCCTCCTCAGTCTACTCCTGCCTTCTGCCACACCCATCTCCACCTGTTGTCAATCTTCATTACTCACCTGTGCCCACTTCACCTGATTATCCCCTGTGTATATAACCTGGTCATTTTCTCCACCACCCCGCTGGATCATTGTTGTTCTGTTTTGTGTTCCGCTTTGTTTGCTCGTTGTCTTGCCATGTCCCTGCCTTTTGGATTTTGTTATTGTTAGTTTTTGCTGCCTCGTCAGCCTTTTGTTTTGTTAGTTTTATTTTATTAAATTTGTTTTTGTTCCTTTATAAACTATGCGTCTGCGTTCTGGGTTCGCCGCCATCTCTCCGCCGCTTGACAATATTTGTATTCAGACACCAACTCAATCTCTGAGCTGTGAAAAGTGGTGACAGTTGGAGGGTTCAAAGATTTTGATCGTAGGTTTTGTTTTCTTCTAGCATTCAAAATTAATTTAAAATGGCAGAAAGTGTGCTGAAGAGAACTGAAACATTATCATAGCTGATAAAATGTGTGAAAATGTGTGGATACAACAGCGTGCATCACAGTGTCATCAGCATAAAATGTAACTTAGCATTTAAAGCTTCTGGATCAAGTCTGTTGATATTTACAATAAATATCAACAAAAGTGATCTCTGTTAGAAGTTAGAAGTGATACCTTCTGCTTTCATACACTGAAATCTGTTCGAGAAATAAATTATTTCCAAATATGTTGCCTTGAGTAAAAACTAACAACAGTAAGAGTGATTCTTAAATGTTTTATTAATAGTTATCGTCTTTTAAATGAAGTTTTCAGAACCTTTTTGTGTTGTGACAGAACCAGCAGAAGCCACTTGGAGATCATTTTTTACACTCAGTCCCTGGTAACAAAGACATTAGGCATGATTAAATCTGTGAGAAAATTAATTTTTAACCACTGTTTCTTGGTGTTTGTTTGGAAACTGCATTTTGACTTAGAGTTGGAGGATTTTTAATGATTATTGGCCAAATGCCCCAAACTGCAGTGATTTCTCTGTGGAAAAACAACCACTCTACAGAAACAGATGGAGAGAGCCAGACCACTAAAAACTGTCTTGACTGTTTGAGTGTCAGAATACATTTGGGCGCCTTGTGCAAGAAATGAGAGTCAGATGTATCTGCAAAAGGAAAATATAAACTTCTGTTTTTAAAGTAATCGAGTTACACTAAAATCTATTCAGCTGTACTGTGTGGAAATCATCTGATGAATCACGTCACATTTCTTCTGTTTGTTTGTTAACTTCTGCACCTACAATCACAAACTGGAATTAGATCTTGTATTTTTATTTGTCTGTATTTGATAGGTGGATTTCCAGAAGTTAAAGGGAGTGTGCAACAACATGCCACTGTTTAAGTTTTAACCCTCTTCATGGGAAAAGAGCAAAGACCACAACCGTTCCCCTAAACTGTAAAATGCAAATGACCATAATAAGACTCCAAAATTTGTAATTATAAAATGTTCCTCTGTGATTCAAACCCTAATTATAGTTTAAGTTTGGATAATGAGAAAATTATTTTTTAAACTATTCGTAAAATAGTTTAATGATAACTTTTGGTCAGTAATTAGGATCATGTTAAAACATTTAGTCTTTAGTTGTTTAAACTTCCTGCTGTTTTGTTGGATGTGTTGGAGATTCGGAGTGATGAAAATGAACTCCACACCTGTGCATGAAGCAGGTTTACTTCTTCACAACAAGTATGATGACCTGTGAGATGAGCATATTTCACTCCAGAGAAGGCTGTTTGAGATAAGAAATAAGGTAATGAGAAGGTTTCTCCTCTCACTCATGTAAACAATTTTCTGACAAATGTCTAAATGAGCGATACCTCCGCAGAGGTGAATGCTAATCTAAAATTGAGCCTGATTAAGGCTCTAAGCTTTGTACTTACACAGTAAGTAGGCCTAATTATGGGTTTAATTATGTTTGCTGTTTGTTTGCTTCAAGGAACGTTAGACACCACCAGGGTTCCAGCAGAAAATCTCAAAATCTATTAAATAAAGAGCTAAAATGGTCTCATGTACCACCGTCCACCTGCAACAAAGATAATGATTTTATAAAGACAGTATTTTATTATCAGAGCCACTTGATGTTTGTGAAGGTTTTTTTTTGTTGTTTGTTGGTTGTTTTTTTAATATACTCCTATTTTCTAAAGCAGCCATCAGAGTTTCCTGAATACCAAGTGGGAAACGAATCAAAAGAAGGATGTGCACCTATTACTAAATTCATTTTGTCAAACACAAACAGAACATACTTTTATAAAGAAAGTGGAAGGGAATTTAGTCCCTTACATGAAAACCCTGTTTGATCCAAAAATGTTCTGATGAACATTAAACAATAAACATTTATCTTTCTAATAATCCTATTAGGGAATATAAAAGTCTGCAGGAGATTCAGTTCAGCCTGAAGTTTTTGACACCTTTCATTGCCAACTTGTAAATTAATTCTTGATTGAAGAGTCTCTCACTTCCCTGCTGCTTCACAATGAAAGATGATTATTTTGATTTGATGTTTAGTTTTATAAACTTTAGTTGTTTTAAAGCAACAACTACTGAACTTGTTAACATTTTCTTAAAAGAAACATCCTTCTAATTGTGTCTTATTCAGGCTTACCATTTAAATTTTACACTCTTTTTGTAAGAACCCAAGAAGACACCGCTGTCGAAAGCAAATCATAAAGAAATACAAATTGGAATTTGCCGAACTGCATAATGAAAAGCCACAGAGTTTCTGGGAGGATGTCCTTCGAATAGATGAGACGAAACTGGAGCTTTTTGGTAACATCTCCCATCAGATCTGTGTCTACAGACATCAAAAAATGAAACAAAGAGCAGAACCCTGAACCTACAGGGGGACAAGAAGGAGGCTCGGTTCTGTTCTGGTCCTGAATCTGTTCAGGATCCAATGAAACCTCAAGACTATCAAGGCTTTCTGGAGCTCAGTCAGAAAGCTTGGTCTCAGTATCAGGTTCTCCAAAACACTCCGCTAAAAACACCAGGAACAGGTCAGAACCAAACATTGGACCGTTCAAAAGCAATGACTGATTTTTATTAGTTGATTTAGGTTTTTTTTTTTATTATTGTCTTTGTGACTTTTGTGGGTTTTTGTTTTTTAACAAAAGGGTATAAAGAAACATATCTGTATCTGTAGCTGACATGTCTGACTACAGAAGGTTTCTTCCTGTTGGGATTTTTTATTATTATTGTTGCCAGATGCTGCTCAGAGGGATTTTTCTTCAGTGTAATATTCCCTGAGATTAATTTTGTTGTAAATTTGCACAACAAAAACAAATCTGTAAAAAGAATAGAGGGATATTGAGGGATTAACAGAGTGGAGAGACAAGTTGGTGCCAAACTAAAGGTCACTGTGGATCAAACAGTGATCCTCTGAAATCTGTGTACTGCTGCCAGTGTGCCTCAGTGTGTGTGTGTGGTCTGGAGTCTCTTTATTTTGGCTTGTAATGCAATGGCTGATCTGTCTCTGTCTGTCTCTCTGTCTCTCTCTGCAGTGTGTCAAAACTCATTAGCAGCGCTAACACCAGAAGTCCCAGCCCCTCACATTCTTACCTTCTCCCTGTTATCACCTTTTTGTTGCAATAATTGCTCATCAGTTCACAGCCACATTAGTCACAACATGATTAGCCATATTTTGAGGGTTGCAGCTCAATGGTCAGTGTCACAGTCTTCTTATTGTGAGTCTGCAGGTTGTGGCAAGAATGGGTTTGAATGAGACCAGCTGCTTGTATCGTACAGTTGCTTAGCATGTGGGGCATACAAATATCATATTGAGACAGTGTTGGGATAAGCAAGCAACCAGTCATTGTGAAGGTTCCAAATGTCCAAGAAGTACCACACCAAGGGAAGGTTGCACCAATCATTACAGAACTCCATGACATCTGCGTCTGGCTAAGGACACAGGTATCGGACTGTTTACTATACCTTGTATAGTACAAGCCAAACTACAGGTACACCATACCATATGTTAGTATTACCATAGATGACCAATATGCAATTGTATGATGCCACCGAGGGGAGGGGACCACTTTCACCAATTCTACTTTCTTTCAAGATAAAACCCATTCACATGTTGCATGAGTCTATGGACTGCCTGGGTCATTTTAAGGTCCTCCTTTGGCCAGCCGGGTCCCCTGATCCAGTCTAACATGTGGGATCAGCTCAGAAATCAACACCAACCCTACAAACATGAGACCAACAGTGTACTGTCAGCTCTGAATTTAAAAATAACTCTCCAGTGCCACAAGATACTGCAAATGAATAACAACTTCCTAGAATGTTGCACAGTTCTGATAAAGTCAATCTAGACTGTCAAGAAACCTTTCAAACTCTACAAACCCCTGCCTGTATGTTCTTATGAAGATATATTTTTAATTTTAAGCTGTAAAACCAGCACTGAGTTCATGAGCTGTAAATCAGCAGTTTGATCTCAGACAGATGCTTAATGAGGACTGCATACAAAAATTGAAGTTTTCAAATGCCTGTAGTTTTCTATCCAATCTTACTTCTTTATTCTTTTTTTCACTGAATTGGTTTTCTCAGCTTGTTCCTTTGAGATGTTAGAAAATTAAACACAAGACACTGAAGTTCAGACAGACTCTGTTTAGACTGCAGGGCTTGTTGGATGATGTTATATTACATTACTGAAGGCTTCAACTTCATTCATTTCTCTTTGTCAAGGTTCTTTTGTAGACATATACCTTCAATACTACACAGACAAGGTGCAAATTAAAAGAAAAACGACACCCCAAAACACTGATTTCAAAAAGATAGGTTTTACTTTGGGTTAACACATGCTTGTTTGAATTATCAACATTTGTTGCTCATCAAATCAGTGAAATAACTAAACATAACAACAATTCTTCTAACCATCACAGGGACTCGTTTAAACATCACAGAACCACCTCTAAACAGACAAATGTGTTTTCACCTGAAGCAGCCCTGACCAGGCAGAGGTTAGTTCATTTGAGCGTTTGCCAGGAGCCTGCCAACCCCTGGCAGCGCTATGAGCTCATCTTCTATTTGTTAGACCATATTTGCCCTCTGGATCTTCTCCTCCTCTCTACCTTTGCTCCAGTGATCTGTCATCACCTTCAACTTATTTCCTGGAGAAGGAACTTGACTGGACCTAATTAGGGAGGAAGACTGTGGAGTTTCAGCAGGAATGTTCTTCAAAGCTTGTAGAAATGAGACCTTTGACTAAATCGGAAACACGTAATTCAGACGAGCATTGAAGGAGACAGATCTTTCCCTTTTTTCCCCACAAGCTGACAGAGGTCTCCAAAAAAAATTATTATTCGTCAAAATACAACAAAATGACAGTACGAAAGCCAACCTATAAGTATCTCTTTTGAGGTATTTCCTGTCCAGCTGATTCTAAAAGATGAAGTAAGACCTTTGGTTCCACTTCCCCTTTATTCTCCTGGTTGAAGTGTTTTAAAAGATGGTGGTATAAAAACAAACTACTCTCAGTAATGCTTGAAGACTACAGTATTCACCCCGGCAGTCCTCGACAGCAGACAACAAATGGACCTCAAACCAGTGCAGGTAAACTATTACATTTCACCATCTGCAGTGTAGCTACTGATAGCTGGAAATGATTCATCATTCTGGAATAATCTTATTAAGTTGGGCTTTTAAACTGTCCAGATTAATAAAACACCTTTGATATAAACATTAACATAATTTCAAGTTGCCCAGCCACACACCAGCTCCTTAAAACATGAATTATTCTGTTTTCATAAAGTTTGAAAGGTTTTAGAACTGTTGCTTTCATTAAATGATTTGTAAAAAAAAATATTATTTAAGTTTTATTCTATTTGCTTCAGTTAATAAGACAATTGTTACCAAATATAAAAAGCCTTTATGTCATACTCTGGATAGAATAATGACAATTATTCAGAAATCTCAGATAAGACATAAACCATTAGGTACCAACAAACAGTTCTTAGGTAATTTATTTATGATGTTAAGTGAACTATGATGCTTCTGAAGAGAAGTTGCTGCTGAAAACAAAACAAAAAATAATGAAGTTTTGACTTTCTACCCACATCAAGTCACATTGCATCTAATAAAAACAAACGGATGTGTAAATGAACGTGTCTGAACAACCCTTCAGTTAATTCTCTGTATTTGATTTTTTACTTTGGTTTTCAGCTGTTAAGTTGTTGAGACATTGATCAAGAATGAAAGCTGAATTTCCTACAAGTATACACTCTTAATCAAAAGACCAAGAATTGAAAAAAAAAGAAAAACAGATCTGTATTTCCATTTTTCTTATTTTGTTATAGTCCTATGGTTGTCATCTGGTGGCCTCCAGCCTAAACTCATTTCATGGGGCATACAAAATATCAAAGTTTTATTAATTATTATTGACAAAAAATACATTTTTCTTTAAAGCCTGTTTAGTTGTGATATATCTAATTTCCACACATTTAAGCACACTGTAAATAGAGAAACAAAAGCCAGGACGTTAATGTTTTTAAAAGAGTTATATTAATTGTTTTCCAACAAAAACACTTTTAAACACATTTTATCTATTGATGAAAACTGTAAAGCAGTTAAATTAGTTTTTAAATTACTTGCCCTACTTGTAATTTTGCTTGTAAACTGTTGGTCACTAAAAAAAACACAAATTACAAAGTAACTTCATTCTGACTTCACCTCCAGCATCATTATGAACCTGCAGAAAACATGATGAAATCGCAAAGTTACCACAGCTTCCAGATGGTCTTGTTAAGAATGGATCCTTTGAGGAGGGTCACATGTGTGTGTAATGGACAGCCAAGCATCGGAGATGCCAAGTGACATTTAACAAGCAACTTGGCAACAAGGGTGCTTCTTCATCTGTAGCACCCTGAAGATCCTCAGAGGAGGATAATGGATAGCTAGGAGAGTGAGAGAAGGGGAGTAATGACCAATAAATCACAGAGTAGTAACAGTCTGGGGAAAAAAAATCAGAGAGAGAAAAGACTGAAGTCAAGATGGAATGATAAGGAGGGAAGAAATATCTTCATTGGTTTAAACTGCTTCTTTCTATCTGACTCCTTATGACAAGAAAAGAAAAAGACACAAACGTGTGAAGTCAGAGGCATGAAATTCTATTAGAAGCAGCCCACCTGGAAAGCTGTTAGGGAAAACTTAGAAAATATTATCAGCTAATGCAAAGCTCATGTAGAGAGCTGTGAGAGCTGGAGGACTCAGCAGAAGAGCTACAGCACAGAAACATCACTGACAACGCAACAATTAAAGAAGTTTTTTGAGTTTACAAAAGATTTTTTTTTTTTTTGCCATATAACAATCTGAGCTCATGGTTAGAGCCAAACCACAAAAAGGTGTATTCCTATTTGCTTTATTTACTTACTGAACTGACAACCGTTCAGAGAGTACTGGACCTAAGCATCAGACCCCTGTGACCCTGAAATGAAAAACAGGTAAAGAAGATGGATGGATGGATGGATGGATGGATGGATGGATGGATGGATGGATGGATGGATGGATGGATGGATGGATGGATGGATGGATGGATGGATGGATGGATGGATGGATGGATGGATGGATGGGACTTCAGGGATTTTGCTTAGACCACTATAGTTCAGCCTCAACTCGGTCTGCTGGTTTCCTAAAATAGATAACTTTTATTAATTGACTTATATAATGTATGTGGATGTTTCGGTACAGAGAGCTGACTCGACTTTTGTTGTGACTTGGTATTCTATAAATTAACTGAATGAATTTATTCTAAAGGTCAGATCAAATCGAATCCAATTTATTTATATAGTACATTTAAAACAACTGTCAACGGCCAAAGTGCTGCTCAAAAAAGCAACAAATTACAACAATAATTCAAAAGATAAAAACAATTTAAACACAAGACAATATAAAACCAAAAATAAATGTCAACTCTCATGCTGCATTAAAAGCCAGTCAGTGAAGGAGGAGCTGGTTCCAGTTCCTGGACAACTAAAGACCTGATCACTTCTGAGGATCAGCCTGGACCTCAGGACAACTAAAGACCTGATCACCTCTGAGGACCAGACTGGACCTCAGGACAACTAAAGACCTGATCACCTCTGAGGA